>NC_143435.1:1222500-1225000 GCF_059467195.1 Physcomitrium patens | reverse complement strand
GTGGATTTTTGACATGACATGGACTACCACGTGGCAGCCACATCAGCAAGGTAACACGTGGCACTTGAAAAAATCAATTTAGTATTCTTCTGCCTTTTATTTTTCTACCTTATTCCAGTTAATTAAATTACTTTAATATTTTTAATTCACCAATTTATTTTTATTTTTATTTATATTTCTGTCTAGGCGCAAGACTGGGCGGCCAGCAAGGAGTCGAGACAGGGAGTTAATTTTAAAATTGATTTTTTAAAAAATGATTTATTTATTTATTTCCACCTATGCGGAAGACTGGGCGGCCAACGAGGAGTCGAGACAGCCAGGAGTCGGGACTTGGGCAAGGGAGCGGGACAAGAGGTCGGGACTCGCGGCGGGACAAGGAAGAGGAGGAGGAAGTCCGGGACTCGCGACGGGACTGGGACTCGCGCCGGGACTAGGGAGTCGCGGCGGGACAAGGAAGAGGAGGAGGAAGTCCGGGACTCGCGACGGGACTGGGACTCGCGCCGGGACTAGGGAGTCGCGGCGGGACAAGGAAGAGGAGGAGGAAGTCCGGGACTCGCGACGGGACTGGGACTCGCGCCGGGACTAGGGAGTCGCGGCGGGACAAGGAAGAGGAGGAGGAAGTCCGGGACTCGCGACGGGACTGGGACTCGCGCCGGGACTAGGGAGTCGCGGCGGGACAAGGAAGAGGAGGAGGAAGTCCGGGACTCGCGCCGGGACTCGCGCCGGGACTAGGGAGTCGCGGCGGGACAAGGAAGAGGAGGAGGAAGTCCGGGACTCGCGCACGGGACTAGGGAGTCGCGGCGGGACAAGGAAGAGGAGGAGGAAGTCCGGGACTCGCCACGGGACTAGGGAGTCGCGGCGGGACAAGGAAGAGAAGGAGGAAGTCCGGGACTCGCGACGGGACTGGGACTCGCGGCAGGACAAGGAAGAGAAGGAGGAGGTCCGGGACTCGCGCCGGGACTAGGAAGAGGGGAGGAGGTCCGGGACTCGCGACGGGACTAGGAAGTGGGGAGGAGGTCCGGGACTCGCGCCGGGACTAGGGAAGAGGAGGAGGAGGAGGAAGGCCGGGACTGGGACTCGCGGCGGGAGTAGGTAGTGGGGAGGAGGTCCGGGACTCGCAGCGGGACAAGGAGGAAGTCGGGGAGGAGGGCCGGGACCAGGAGTCGCGGCGGGGATAGCAGGCAGGACAGGGAGGGTGGGTGGTCTTCCACAAAAAAAAGTGTGTCTCGGAACTTCCTTAGTGCAGTAGGACGGGGGCCTGCCGAATCCCACAGAGAGTACTATGTGGGGAAGGGTTCCTCTGAAGCGTCTCGGGAAAAGTCGTGAGGGGGTGACGGTTGCTCGGTGCCTACGGGTCCCGACTGCTCGCTGCCTTCTTTGAGCCCAGTACCGACGTTCGCAGGGGGATACCTGGATACTACTGGGGTTACCTGGATACTTCTGGCGTGTTACCTTGGATCAGTGAGGAGTGGGGGTTAGTTTCCCGGCGACGCGACCCTCTGAGGAGGTCCCGCGGAGGGTCGCCGAGTATTATATGGTGAGCTGGCTGTCAAGGATTGTGAGTCCCGCTGCCAAAATTTTTTTTGGTGCGCGGGCGACTGGAAAAAGAGGGTTGGTCTTGTGCCGATACGCGTAACGTCGCAGCGAGTCCCAAGAGCTAGTAACCATTTTTGGCGGGGGGCGATGGCCTCGGTATTGTCAAGCCATTCTCTCATTCATTTGGGAGGGTGGGGAGAAGTGTTTGCCGAGGCCGTTCAAGCTCCGCCTGGTCGACCACCACTGTGACCGCCACCGCGCTCGATCTCTATTGCAAGCTCAGGTGAAATTCCTGATAAACTTGGAGGGGGTGTGGGACGCGTTCGCAGTGTGGGCCGAGGAGTCATAACATCCCAGGTCGGAATGTGAAAATGGAACTTCGAAACCGGTGAGAGTTCTCTCGTCGGCTAGGGGTTTCACAAAAGTAACATTTCTATAAATTTCTATCCGACCCCTCCATTAATTTGGAGGGGCGATGGGCCCCGGGATTGGACATACTTCTTGCTGATTTGTCTTTTGAGGAAAATCCTTCGCGGTGATGGTTACTTTTTCATTTTTTAATGTGTGTATCGGCCTCGTCGGTTTCTCTCTTTCCTGGTCACATTCCCGAAAAAGGCCGCAGCACCTATGATTCTCTTCCGGGGGGGTCTAACTCTCCCTCTCTCTCTATCCTTCTCTTTGTCTGGCTCTCTCTGGCTTCACTTTTTGTGGTGTGTGCCTCTGGGGGTCTGGTTGGAATTTGCCGTTGGCTTTTTGCCCTCTCTTTTTGCCTTTTATCCATCGCAAAGAAGGGTGTGTGTGTTCTCACCTGGGGTTGGAATGAAGGACGGGAACCTCCTCGTCTTGTGAAGTGGGACCATCTTTTAGGATGATGGCTTTTTGCTGCCTGGTGTGTGCTTGGGTGGGGTTTGGTGGTGGCAGTCTACCTCTCCCTTTCTCCGGTAAGACCAGATGACTGGTTCGT
>NC_143435.1:1200000-1202500 GCF_059467195.1 Physcomitrium patens | reverse complement strand
TACATGTTAGAGGTTAATTTATCAAGGATTTTGATCTATTTGGTGCTGATGTGGCACAGTGTAGTGTTAAAAAAATAAAAGTAAATGAAGGATGCATATTTGCAAACAAGTATTGTCACAATACAAAATGTTGGGTTTTGAAATTACAATGCTAGTTTATATGTTATGAGATTAAAATTTCAGAGTCTAGGTTGTATGATTAAAAGAACAAAGTATGAGTTGAGGGGGGGTTAGGGGTTAGGGTTTAGGGTTTAGGGTTTTAGGGTTTGCATGGGGTATATAAACCTAGATTCTAGGATTCACATAGATTATATAAAGGGTTTAGAAAGTTGGGCTTGGAGTATGTAAAGAGAAGATAGATTTAAGAATTCACACAAACAAAAATAAATTGGATGTGGAGTGTGAAGGATGAAGAATTGAAGACATTAAGTTTCAGTGGTGATGGATTAGTTAGTGGGCAATGATTACCTGTACGATGCATTAGTTAGCAAGTCATTAACATATTTGTACAACCAATTGATTGCACACACACAAATTTATCTCCAAAGTGACATGTAAACGATTTAGTGGATTTTTGACATGACATGGACTACCACGTGGCAGCCACATCAGCAAGGTAACACGTGGCACTTGAAAAAATCAATTTAGTATTCTTCTGCCTTTTATTTTTCTACCTTATTCCAGTTAATTAAATTACTTTAATATTTTTAATTCACCAATTTATTTTTATTTTTATTTATATTTCTGTCTAGGCGCAAGACTGGGCGGCCAGCAAGGAGTCGAGACAGGGAGTTAATTTTAAAATTGATTTTTAAAAAATGATTTATTTATTTATTTCCACCTATGCGGAAGACTGGGCGGCCAACGAGGAGTCGAGACAGCCAGGAGTCGGGACTTGGGCAAGGGAGCGGGACAAGAGGTCGGGACTCGCGGCGGGACAAGGAAGAGGAGGAGGAAGTCCGGGACTCGCGACGGGACTGGGACTCGCGCCGGGACTAGGGAGTCGCGGCGGGACAAGGAAGAGGAGGAGGAAGTCCGGGACTCGCGACGGGACTGGGACTCGCGCCGGGACTAGGGAGTCGCGGCGGGACAAGGAAGAGGAGGAGGAAGTCCGGGACTCGCGACGGGACTGGGACTCGCGCCGGGACTAGGGAGTCGCGGCGGGACAAGGAAGAGGAGGAGGAAGTCCGGGACTCGCGACGGGACTGGGACTCGCGCCGGGACTAGGGAGTCGCGGCGGGACAAGGAAGAGGAGGAGGAAGTCCGGGACTCGCGACGGGACTGGGACTCGCGCCGGGACTAGGGAGTCGCGGCGGGACAAGGAAGAGGAGGAGGAAGTCCGGGACTCGCGCACGGGACTAGGGAGTCGCGGCGGGACAAGGAAGAGGAGGAGGAAGTCCGGGACTCGCCACGGGACTAGGGAGTCGCGGCAGGACAAGGAAGAGAAGGAGGAAGTCCGGGACTCGCGACGGGACTGGGACTCGCGGCAGGACAAGGAAGAGAAGGAGGAGGTCCGGGACTCGCGCCGGGACTAGGAAGAGGGGAGGAGGTCCGGGACTCGCGACGGGACTAGGAAGTGGGGAGGAGGTCCGGGACTCGCGCCGGGACTAGGGAAGAGGAGGAGGAGGAGGAAGGCCGGGACTGGGACTCGCGGCGGGAGTAGGTAGTGGGGAGGAGGTCCGGGACTCGCAGCGGGACAAGGAGGAAGTCGGGGAGGAGGGCCGGGACCAGGAGTCGCGGCGGGGATAGCAGGCAGGACAGGGAGGGTGGGTGGTCTTCCACAAAAAAAGTGTGTCTCGGAACTTCCTTAGTGCAGTAGGACGGGGGCCTGCCGAATCCCACAGAGAGTACTATGTGGGGAAGGGTTCCTCTGAAGCGTCTCGGGAAAAGTCGTGAGGGGGTGACGGTTGCTCGGTGCCTACGGGTCCCGACTGCTCGCTGCCTTCTTTGAGCCCAGTACCGACGTTCGCAGGGGGATACCTGGATACTACTGGGGTTACCTGGATACTTCTGGCGTGTTACCTTGGATCAGTGAGGAGTGGGGGTTAGTTTCCCGGCGACGCGACCCTCTGAGGAGGTCCCGCGGAGGGTCGCCGAGTATTATATGGTGAGCTGGCTGTCAAGGATTGTGAGTCCCGCTGCCAAAATTTTTTTTGGTGCGCGGGCGACTGGAAAAAGAGGGTTGGTCTTGTGCCGATACGCGTAACGTCGCAGCGAGTCCCAAGAGCTAGTAACCATTTTTGGCGGGGGGCGATGGCCTCGGTATTGTCAAGCCATTCTCTCATTCATTTGGGAGGGTGGGGAGAAGTGTTTGCCGAGGCCGTTCAAGCTCCGCCTGGTCGACCACCACTGTGACCGCCACCGCGCTCGATCTCTATTGCAAGCTCAGGTGAAATTCCTGATAAACTTGGAGGGGTGTGGGACGCGTTCGCAGTGTGGGCCGAGGAGTCATAACATCCCAGGTCGGAATGTGAAAATGGAACTTCGAAACCGGTGAGAG
>NC_143435.1:1187500-1190000 GCF_059467195.1 Physcomitrium patens | reverse complement strand
AAGTCCGGGACTCGCGACGGGACTGGGACTCGCGCCGGGACTAGGGAGTCGCGGCGGGACAAGGAAGAGGAGGAGGAAGTCCGGGACTCGCGACGGGACTGGGACTCGCGCCGGGACTAGGGAGTCGCGGCGGGACAAGGAAGAGGAGGAGGAAGTCCGGGACTCGCGACGGGACTGGGACTCGCGCCGGGACTAGGGAGTCGCGGCGGGACAAGGAAGAGGAGGAGGAAGTCCGGGACTCGCGACGGGACTGGGACTCGCGCCGGGACTAGGGAGTCGCGGCGGGACAAGGAAGAGGAGGAGGAAGTCCGGGACTCGCGACGGGACTGGGACTCGCGCCGGGACTAGGGAGTCGCGGCGGGACAAGGAAGAGGAGGAGGAAGTCCGGGACTCGCGCACGGGACTAGGGAGTCGCGGCGGGACAAGGAAGAGGAGGAGGAAGTCCGGGACTCGCCACGGGACTAGGGAGTCGCGGCGGGACAAGGAAGAGAAGGAGGAAGTCCGGGACTCGCGACGGGACTGGGACTCGCGGCAGGACAAGGAAGAGAAGGAGGAGGTCCGGGACTCGCGCCGGGACTAGGAAGAGGGGGAGGAGGTCCGGGACTCGCGACGGGACTAGGAAGTGGGGGAGGAGGTCCGGGACTCGCGCCGGGACTAGGGAAGAGGAGGAGGAGGAGGAAGGCCGGGACTGGGACTCGCGGCGGGAGTAGGTAGTGGGGAGGAGGGCCGGGACTCGCAGCGGGACAAGGAGGAAGTCGGGGAGGAGGGCCGGGACCAGGAGCCGCGGCGGGGATAGCAGGCAGGACAGGGAGGGTGGGTGGTCTTCCACAAAAAAAAGTGTGTCTCGGAACTTCCTTAGTGCAGTAGGACGGGGGGGCCTGCCGAATCCCACAGAGAGTACTATGTGGGGAAGGGTTCCTCTGAAGCGTCTCGGGAAAAGTCGTGAGGGGGTGACGGTTGCTCGGTGCCTACGGGTCCCGACTGCTCGCTGCCTTCTTTGAGCCCAGTACCGACGTTCGCAGGGGGATACCTGGATACTACTGGGGTTACCTGGATACTTCTGGCGTGTTACCTTGGATCAGTGAGGAGTGGGGGTTAGTTTCCCGGCGACGCGACCCTCTGAGGAGGTCCCGCGGAGGGTCGCCGAGTATTATATGGTGAGCTGGCTGTCAAGGATTGTGAGTCCCGCTGCCAAAATTTTTTTTGGTGCGCGGGCGACTGGAAAAAGAGGGTTGGTCTTGTGCCGATACGCGTAACGTCGCAGCGAGTCCCAAGAGCTAGTAACCATTTTTGGCGGGGGGCGATGGCCTCGGTATTGTCAAGCCATTCTCTCATTCATTTGGGAGGGTGGGGAGAAGTGTTTGCCGAGGCCGTTCAAGCTCCGCCTGGTCGACCACCACTGTGACCGCCACCGCGCTCGATCTCTATTGCAAGCTCAGGTGAAATTCCTGATAAACTTGGAGGGGTGTGGGACGCGTTCGCAGTGTGGGCCGAGGAGTCATAACATCCCAGGTCGGAATGTGAAAATGGAACTTCGAAACCGGTGAGAGTTCTCTCGTCGGCTAGGGGTTTCACAAAAGTAACATTTCTATAAATTTCTATCCGACCCCTCCATTAATTTGGAGGGGCGATGGGCCCCAGGATTGGACATACTTCTTGCTGATTTGTCTTTTGAGGAAAATCCTTCGCGGTGATGGTTACTTTTTCATTTTTTAATGTGTGTATCGGCCTCGTCGGTTTCTCTCTTTCCTGGTCACATTCCCGAAAAAGGCCGCAGCACCTATGATTCTCTTCCGGGGGTCTAACTCTCCCTCTCTCTCTATCCTTCTCTTTGTCTGGCTCTCTCTGGCTTCACTTTTTGTGGTGTGTGCCTCTGGGGGTCTGGTTGGAATTTGCCGTTGGCTTTTTGCCCTCTCTTTTTGCCTTTTATCCATCGCAAAGAAGGGTGTGTGTGTTCTCACCTGGGGTTGGAATGAAGGACGGGGAACCTCCTCGTCTTGTGAAGTGGGACCATCTTTTAGGATGATGGCTTTTTGCTGCCTGGTGTGTGCTTGGGTGGGGTTTGGTGGTGGCAGTCTACCTCTCCCTTTCTCCGGTAAGACCAGATGACTGGTTCGTCCGCTACTCTTGTGTTGGCCCTACCTTGGCCAACGGGAGTCGGCGACGCTCCAGACTGGATGGCATGATGTGGTGGTGTACCGAAGGGGGACATCCGAAGGGGAAGAGGGGCCGAGCCTCGCGAAACTTAGGTGTGTCGGGTTGTGTGATGTCGGAGATCCATTTTTTTGTGGCTGCCGTCGTGATTTCGCCCATCCAAACCTGAGTCGTTGCTGCGGACTGGAAAAACTATGGAAGAGCTGTTTGGGAAAGATTCGGGAGTTTGTTTTCGAAGTTACCTTGTTCGATCGATCTAGGATCCACTGTACTCGCCCACCAGAATTTGCTCCCGGAACCCCCCGATCAGCCAAAGCGGGTCGGGGGGCCTTGGTTCAACGAGGGT
>NC_143435.1:1165000-1167500 GCF_059467195.1 Physcomitrium patens | reverse complement strand
AAAAATAAATTGGATGTGGAGTGTGAAGGATGAAGAATTGAAGACATTAAGTTTCAGTGGTGATGGATTAGTTAGTGGGCAATGATTACCTGTACGATGCATTAGTTAGCAAGTCATTAACATATTTGTACAACCAATTGATTGCACACACACAAATTTATCTCCAAAGTGACATGTAAACGATTTAGTGGATTTTTGACATGACATGGACTACCACGTGGCAGCCACATCAGCAAGGTAACACGTGGCACTTGAAAAAATCAATTTAGTATTCTTCTGCCTTTTATTTTTCTACCTTATTCCAGTTAATTAAATTACTTTAATATTTTTAATTCACCAATTTATTTTTATTTTTATTTATATTTCTGTCTAGGCGCAAGACTGGGCGGCCAGCAAGGAGTCGAGACAGGGAGTTAATTTTAAAATTGATTTTTAAAAAATGATTTATTTATTTATTTCCACCTATGCGGAAGACTGGGCGGCCAACGAGGAGTCGAGACAGCCAGGAGTCGGGACTTGGGCAAGGGAGCGGGACAAGAGGTCGGGACTCGCGGCGGGACAAGGAAGAGGAGGAGGAAGTCCGGGACTCGCGACGGGACTGGGACTCGCGCCGGGACTAGGGAGTCGCGGCGGGACAAGGAAGAGGAGGAGGAAGTCCGGGACTCGCGACGGGACTGGGACTCGCGCCGGGACTAGGGAGTCGCGGCGGGACAAGGAAGAGGAGGAGGAAGTCCGGGACTCGCGACGGGACTGGGACTCGCGCCGGGACTAGGGAGTCGCGGCGGGACAAGGAAGAGGAGGAGGAAGTCCGGGACTCGCGACGGGACTGGGACTCGCGCCGGGACTAGGGAGTCGCGGCGGGACAAGGAAGAGGAGGAGGAAGTCCGGGACTCGCGCGGGACTGGGACTCGCGCCGGGACTAGGGAGTCGCGGCGGGACAAGGAAGAGGAGGAGGAAGTCCGGGACTCGCGCACGGGACTAGGGAGTCGCGGCGGGACAAGGAAGAGGAGGAGGAAGTCCGGGACTCGCCACGGGACTAGGGAGTCGCGGCGGGACAAGGAAGAGAAGGAGGAAGTCCGGGACTCGCGACGGGACTGGGACTCGCGGCAGGACAAGGAAGAGAAGGAGGAGGTCCGGGACTCGCGCCGGGACTAGGAAGAGGGGAGGAGGTCCGGGACTCGCGACGGGACTAGGAAGTGGGGAGGAGGTCCGGGACTCGCGCCGGGACTAGGGAAGAGGAGGAGGAGGAGGAAGGCCGGGACTGGGACTCGCGGCGGGAGTAGGTAGTGGGGAGGAGGTCCGGGACTCGCAGCGGGACAAGGAGGAAGTCGGGGAGGAGGGCCGGGACCAGGAGTCGCGGCGGGGATAGCAGGCAGGACAGGGAGGGTGGGTGGTCTTCCACAAAAAAAGTGTGTCTCGGAACTTCCTTAGTGCAGTAGGACGGGGGCCTGCCGAATCCCACAGAGAGTACTATGTGGGGAAGGGTTCCTCTGAAGCGTCTCGGGAAAAGTCGTGAGGGGGTGACGGTTGCTCGGTGCCTACGGGTCCCGACTGCTCGCTGCCTTCTTTGAGCCCAGTACCGACGTTCGCAGGGGGATACCTGGATACTACTGGGGTTACCTGGATACTTCTGGCGTGTTACCTTGGATCAGTGAGGAGTGGGGGTTAGTTTCCCGGCGACGCGACCCTCTGAGGAGGTCCCGCGGAGGGTCGCCGAGTATTATATGGTGAGCTGGCTGTCAAGGATTGTGAGTCCCGCTGCCAAAATTTTTTTTGGTGCGCGGGCGACTGGAAAAAGAGGGTTGGTCTTGTGCCGATACGCGTAACGTCGCAGCGAGTCCCAAGAGCTAGTAACCATTTTTGGCGGGGGGCGATGGCCTCGGTATTGTCAAGCCATTCTCTCATTCATTTGGGAGGGTGGGGAGAAGTGTTTGCCGAGGCCGTTCAAGCTCCGCCTGGTCGACCACCACTGTGACCGCCACCGCGCTCGATCTCTATTGCAAGCTCAGGTGAAATTCCTGATAAACTTGGAGGGGGTGTGGGACGCGTTCGCAGTGTGGGCCGAGGAGTCATAACATCCCAGGTCGGAATGTGAAAATGGAACTTCGAAACCGGTGAGAGTTCTCTCGTCGGCTAGGGGTTTCACAAAAGTAACATTTCTATAAATTTCTATCCGACCCCTCCATTAATTTGGAGGGGCGATGGGCCCCAGGATTGGACATACTTCTTGCTGATTTGTCTTTTGAGGAAAATCCTTCGCGGTGATGGTTACTTTTTCATTTTTAATGTGTGTATCGGCCTCGTCGGTTTCTCTCTTTCCTGGTCACATTCCCGAAAAAGGCCGCAGCACCTATGATTCTCTTCCGGGGGTCTAACTCTCCCTCTCTCTCTATCCTTCTCTTTGTCTGGCTCTCTCTGGCTTCACTTTTTGTGGTGTGTGCCTCTGGGGGTCTGGTTGGAATTTGCCGTTGGCTTTTTGCCCTCTCTTTTTGCCTTTTAT
>NC_143435.1:1142500-1145000 GCF_059467195.1 Physcomitrium patens | reverse complement strand
GTGACCTCCCGGGAAGTCCCGGTGCTGCATCCATTTTGCATCCGCTTGAACCTTCTCCGACGTGGCATCTTCTTCTCCGACATGGCAGTCCACTTAGCATTTGTCATGTGACAGGGCAGCCAGGTAGCTGACGTGGCATTTCAAAAAGTTAAAAAAAATAAAAATAAAAGCTGAAAGGGTGGAGAATATAATATTTACATGTTAGAGGTTAATTTATCAAGGATTTTGATCTATTTGGTGCTGATGTGGCACAGTGTAGTGTTAAAAAAATAAAAGTAAATGAAGGATGCATATTTGCAAACAAGTATTGTCACAATACAAAATGTTGGGTTTTGAAATTACAATGCTAGTTTATATGTTATGAGATTAAAATTTCAGAGTCTAGGTTGTATGATTAAAAGAACAAAGTATGAGTTGAGGGTTAGGGGTTAGGGGTTAGGGTTTAGGGTTTAGGGTTTTAGGGTTTGCATGGGGTATATAAACCTAGATTCTAGGATTCACATAGATTATATAAAGGGTTTAGAAAGTTGGGCTTGGAGTATGTAAAGAGAAGATAGATTTAAGAATTCACACAAACAAAAATAAATTGGATGTGGAGTGTGAAGGATGAAGAATTGAAGACATTAAGTTTCAGTGGTGATGGATTAGTTAGTGGGCAATGATTACCTGTACGATGCATTAGTTAGCAAGTCATTAACATATTTGTACAACCAATTGATTGCACACACACAAATTTATCTCCAAAGTGACATGTAAACGATTTAGTGGATTTTTGACATGACATGGACTACCACGTGGCAGCCACATCAGCAAGGTAACACGTGGCACTTGAAAAAATCAATTTAGTATTCTTCTGCCTTTTATTTTTCTACCTTATTCCAGTTAATTAAATTACTTTAATATTTTTAATTCACCAATTTATTTTTATTTTTATTTATATTTCTGTCTAGGCGCAAGACTGGGCGGCCAGCAAGGAGTCGAGACAGGGAGTTAATTTTAAAATTGATTTTTAAAAAATGATTTATTTATTTATTTCCACCTATGCGGAAGACTGGGCGGCCAACGAGGAGTCGAGACAGCCAGGAGTCGGGACTTGGGCAAGGGAGCGGGACAAGAGGTCGGGACTCGCGGCGGGACAAGGAAGAGGAGGAGGAAGTCCGGGACTCGCGACGGGACTGGGACTCGCGCCGGGACTAGGGAGTCGCGGCGGGACAAGGAAGAGGAGGAGGAAGTCCGGGACTCGCGACGGGACTGGGACTCGCGCCGGGACTAGGGAGTCGCGGCGGGACAAGGAAGAGGAGGAGGAAGTCCGGGACTCGCGACGGGACTGGGACTCGCGCCGGGACTAGGGAGTCGCGGCGGGACAAGGAAGAGGAGGAGGAAGTCCGGGACTCGCGACGGGACTGGGACTCGCGCCGGGACTAGGGAGTCGCGGCGGGACAAGGAAGAGGAGGAGGAAGTCCGGGACTCGCGCCGGGACTCGCGCCGGGACTAGGGAGTCGCGGCGGGACAAGGAAGAGGAGGAGGAAGTCCGGGACTCGCGCCGGGACTAGGGAGTCGCGGCGGGACAAGGAAGAGGAGGAGGAAGTCCGGGACTCGCCACGGGACTAGGGAGTCGCGGCGGGACAAGGAAGAGAAGGAGGAAGTCCGGGACTCGCGACGGGACTGGGACTCGCGGCGGGACAAGGAAGAGAAGGAGGAGGTCCGGGACTCGCGCCGGGACTAGGAAGAGGGGGAGGAGGTCCGGGACTCGCGACGGGACTAGGAAGTGGGGGAGGAGGTCCGGGACTCGCGCCGGGACTAGGGAAGAGGAGGAGGAGGAGGAAGGCCGGGACTGGGACTCGCGGCGGGAGTAGGTAGTGGGGGAGGAGGTCCGGGACTCGCAGCGGGACAAGGAGGAAGTCGGGGAGGAGGGCCGGGACCAGGAGTCGCGGCGGGGATAGCAGGCAGGACAGGGAGGGTGGGTGGTCTTCCACAAAAAAAAGTGTGTCTCGGAACTTCCTTAGTGCAGTAGGACGGGGGGGCCTGCCGAATCCCACAGAGAGTACTATGTGGGGGAAGGGTTCCTCTGAAGCGTCTCGGGAAAAGTCGTGAGGGGGTGACGGTTGCTCGGTGCCTACGGGTCCCGACTGCTCGCTGCCTTCTTTGAGCCCAGTACCGACGTTCGCAGGGGGGATACCTGGATACTACTGGGGTTACCTGGATACTTCTGGCGTGTTACCTTGGATCAGTGAGGAGTGGGGGTTAGTTTCCCGGCGACGCGACCCTCTGAGGAGGTCCCGCGGAGGGTCGCCGAGTATTATATGGTGAGCTGGCTGTCAAGGATTGTGAGTCCCGCTGCCAAAATTTTTTTTGGTGCGCGGGCGACTGGAAAAAGAGGGTTGGTCTTGTGCCGATACGCGTAACGTCGCAGCGAGTCCCAAGAGCTAGTAACCATTTTTGGCGGGGGGCGATGGCCTCGGTATTGTCAAGCCATTCTCTCATTCATTTGGGAGGGTGG
>NC_143435.1:1130000-1132500 GCF_059467195.1 Physcomitrium patens | reverse complement strand
ACTGGGCGGCCAGCAAGGAGTCGAGACAGGGAGTTAATTTTAAAATTGATTTTTAAAAAATGATTTATTTATTTATTTCCACCTATGCGGAAGACTGGGCGGCCAACGAGGAGTCGAGACAGCCAGGAGTCGGGACTTGGGCAAGGGAGCGGGACAAGAGGTCGGGACTCGCGGCGGGACAAGGAAGAGGAGGAGGAAGTCCGGGACTCGCGACGGGACTGGGACTCGCGCCGGGACTAGGGAGTCGCGGCGGGACAAGGAAGAGGAGGAGGAAGTCCGGGACTCGCGACGGGACTGGGACTCGCGCCGGGACTAGGGAGTCGCGGCGGGACAAGGAAGAGGAGGAGGAAGTCCGGGACTCGCGACGGGACTGGGACTCGCGCCGGGACTAGGGAGTCGCGGCGGGACAAGGAAGAGGAGGAGGAAGTCCGGGACTCGCGACGGGACTGGGACTCGCGCCGGGACTAGGGAGTCGCGGCGGGACAAGGAAGAGGAGGAGGAAGTCCGGGACTCGCGCCGGGACTCGCGCCGGGACTAGGGAGTCGCGGCGGGACAAGGAAGAGGAGGAGGAAGTCCGGGACTCGCGCACGGGACTAGGGAGTCGCGGCGGGACAAGGAAGAGGAGGAGGAAGTCCGGGACTCGCCACGGGACTAGGGAGTCGCGGCGGGACAAGGAAGAGAAGGAGGAAGTCCGGGACTCGCGACGGGACTGGGACTCGCGGCAGGACAAGGAAGAGAAGGAGGAGGTCCGGGACTCGCGCCGGGACTAGGAAGAGGGGGAGGAGGTCCGGGACTCGCGACGGGACTAGGAAGTGGGGGAGGAGGTCCGGGACTCGCGCCGGGACTAGGGAAGAGGAGGAGGAGGAGGAAGGCCGGGACTGGGACTCGCGGCGGGAGTAGGTAGTGGGGAGGAGGTCCGGGACTCGCAGCGGGACAAGGAGGAAGTCGGGGAGGAGGGCCGGGACCAGGAGTCGCGGCGGGGATAGCAGGCAGGACAGGGAGGGTGGGTGGTCTTCCACAAAAAAAAGTGTGTCTCGGAACTTCCTTAGTGCAGTAGGACGGGGGGGCCTGCCGAATCCCACAGAGAGTACTATGTGGGGAAGGGTTCCTCTGAAGCGTCTCGGGAAAAGTCGTGAGGGGGTGACGGTTGCTCGGTGCCTACGGGTCCCGACTGCTCGCTGCCTTCTTTGAGCCCAGTACCGACGTTCGCAGGGGGATACCTGGATACTACTGGGGTTACCTGGATACTTCTGGCGTGTTACCTTGGATCAGTGAGGAGTGGGGGTTAGTTTCCCGGCGACGCGACCCTCTGAGGAGGTCCCGCGGAGGGTCGCCGAGTATTATATGGTGAGCTGGCTGTCAAGGATTGTGAGTCCCGCTGCCAAAATTTTTTTTGGTGCGCGGGCGACTGGAAAAAGAGGGTTGGTCTTGTGCCGATACGCGTAACGTCGCAGCGAGTCCCAAGAGCTAGTAACCATTTTTGGCGGGGGGCGATGGCCTCGGTATTGTCAAGCCATTCTCTCATTCATTTGGGAGGGTGGGGAGAAGTGTTTGCCGAGGCCGTTCAAGCTCCGCCTGGTCGACCACCACTGTGACCGCCACCGCGCTCGATCTCTATTGCAAGCTCAGGTGAAATTCCTGATAAACTTGGAGGGGTGTGGGACGCGTTCGCAGTGTGGGCCGAGGAGTCATAACATCCCAGGTCGGAATGTGAAAATGGAACTTCGAAACCGGTGAGAGTTCTCTCGTCGGCTAGGGGTTTCACAAAAGTAACATTTCTATAAATTTCTATCCGACCCCTCCATTAATTTGGAGGGGCGATGGGCCCCAGGATTGGACATACTTCTTGCTGATTTGTCTTTTGAGGAAAATCCTTCGCGGTGATGGTTACTTTTTCATTTTTAATGTGTGTATCGGCCTCGTCGGTTTCTCTCTTTCCTGGTCACATTCCCGAAAAAGGCCGCAGCACCTATGATTCTCTTCCGGGGGTCTAACTCTCCCTCTCTCTCTATCCTTCTCTTTGTCTGGCTCTCTCTGGCTTCACTTTTTGTGGTGTGTGCCTCTGGGGGTCTGGTTGGAATTTGCCGTTGGCTTTTTGCCCTCTCTTTTTGCCTTTTATCCATCGCAAAGAAGGGTGTGTGTGTTCTCACCTGGGGTTGGAATGAAGGACGGGGAACCTCCTCGTCTTGTGAAGTGGGACCATCTTTTAGGATGATGGCTTTTTGCTGCCTGGTGTGTGCTTGGGTGGGGTTTGGTGGTGGCAGTCTACCTCTCCCTTTCTCCGGTAAGACCAGATGACTGGTTCGTCCGCTACTCTTGTGTTGGCCCTACCTTGGCCAACGGGAGTCGGCGACGCTCCAGACTGGATGGCATGATGTGGTGGTGTACCGAAGGGGGACATCCGAAGGGGAAGAGGGGCCGAGCCTCGCGAAACTTAGGTGTGTCGGGTTGTGTGATGTCGGAGATCCATTTTTTTGTGGCTGCCGTCGTGATTTCGCCC
>NC_143435.1:1107500-1110000 GCF_059467195.1 Physcomitrium patens | reverse complement strand
TCTAGGTTGTATGATTAAAAGAACAAAGTATGAGTTGAGGGGGGGTTAGGGGTTAGGGTTTAGGGTTTAGGGTTTTAGGGTTTGCATGGGGTATATAAACCTAGATTCTAGGATTCACATAGATTATATAAAGGGTTTAGAAAGTTGGGCTTGGAGTATGTAAAGAGAAGATAGATTTAAGAATTCACACAAACAAAAATAAATTGGATGTGGAGTGTGAAGGATGAAGAATTGAAGACATTAAGTTTCAGTGGTGATGGATTAGTTAGTGGGCAATGATTACCTGTACGATGCATTAGTTAGCAAGTCATTAACATATTTGTACAACCAATTGATTGCACACACACAAATTTATCTCCAAAGTGACATGTAAACGATTTAGTGGATTTTTGACATGACATGGACTACCACGTGGCAGCCACATCAGCAAGGTAACACGTGGCACTTGAAAAAATCAATTTAGTATTCTTCTGCCTTTTATTTTTCTACCTTATTCCAGTTAATTAAATTACTTTAATATTTTTAATTCACCAATTTATTTTTATTTTTATTTATATTTCTGTCTAGGCGCAAGACTGGGCGGCCAGCAAGGAGTCGAGACAGGGAGTTAATTTTAAAATTGATTTTTTAAAAAATGATTTATTTATTTATTTCCACCTATGCGGAAGACTGGGCGGCCAACGAGGAGTCGAGACAGCCAGGAGTCGGGACTTGGGCAAGGGAGCGGGACAAGAGGTCGGGACTCGCGGCGGGACAAGGAAGAGGAGGAGGAAGTCCGGGACTCGCGACGGGACTGGGACTCGCGCCGGGACTAGGGAGTCGCGGCGGGACAAGGAAGAGGAGGAGGAAGTCCGGGACTCGCGACGGGACTGGGACTCGCGCCGGGACTAGGGAGTCGCGGCGGGACAAGGAAGAGGAGGAGGAAGTCCGGGACTCGCGACGGGACTGGGACTCGCGCCGGGACTAGGGAGTCGCGGCGGGACAAGGAAGAGGAGGAGGAAGTCCGGGACTCGCGACGGGACTGGGACTCGCGCCGGGACTAGGGAGTCGCGGCGGGACAAGGAAGAGGAGGAGGAAGTCCGGGACTCGCGACGGGACTCCGGGACTCGCGCCGGGACTAGGGAGTCGCGGCGGGACAAGGAAGAGGAGGAGGAAGTCCGGGACTCGCGCACGGGACTAGGGAGTCGCGGCGGGACAAGGAAGAGGAGGAGGAAGTCCGGGACTCGCCACGGGACTAGGGAGTCGCGGCGGGACAAGGAAGAGAAGGAGGAAGTCCGGGACTCGCGACGGGACTGGGACTCGCGGCAGGACAAGGAAGAGAAGGAGGAGGTCCGGGACTCGCGCCGGGACTAGGAAGAGGGGAGGAGGTCCGGGACTCGCGACGGGACTAGGAAGTGGGGGAGGAGGTCCGGGACTCGCGCCGGGACTAGGGAAGAGGAGGAGGAGGAGGAAGGCCGGGACTGGGACTCGCGGCGGGAGTAGGTAGTGGGGAGGAGGTCCGGGACTCGCAGCGGGACAAGGAGGAAGTCGGGGAGGAGGGCCGGGACCAGGAGTCGCGGCGGGGATAGCAGGCAGGACAGGGAGGGTGGGTGGTCTTCCACAAAAAAAGTGTGTCTCGGAACTTCCTTAGTGCAGTAGGACGGGGGCCTGCCGAATCCCACAGAGAGTACTATGTGGGGAAGGGTTCCTCTGAAGCGTCTCGGGAAAAGTCGTGAGGGGGTGACGGTTGCTCGGTGCCTACGGGTCCCGACTGCTCGCTGCCTTCTTTGAGCCCAGTACCGACGTTCGCAGGGGGATACCTGGATACTACTGGGGTTACCTGGATACTTCTGGCGTGTTACCTTGGATCAGTGAGGAGTGGGGGTTAGTTTCCCGGCGACGCGACCCTCTGAGGAGGTCCCGCGGAGGGTCGCCGAGTATTATATGGTGAGCTGGCTGTCAAGGATTGTGAGTCCCGCTGCCAAAATTTTTTTTGGTGCGCGGGCGACTGGAAAAAGAGGGTTGGTCTTGTGCCGATACGCGTAACGTCGCAGCGAGTCCCAAGAGCTAGTAACCATTTTTGGCGGGGGGCGATGGCCTCGGTATTGTCAAGCCATTCTCTCATTCATTTGGGAGGGTGGGGAGAAGTGTTTGCCGAGGCCGTTCAAGCTCCGCCTGGTCGACCACCACTGTGACCGCCACCGCGCTCGATCTCTATTGCAAGCTCAGGTGAAATTCCTGATAAACTTGGAGGGGTGTGGGACGCGTTCGCAGTGTGGGCCGAGGAGTCATAACATCCCAGGTCGGAATGTGAAAATGGAACTTCGAAACCGGTGAGAGTTCTCTCGTCGGCTAGGGGTTTCACAAAAGTAACATTTCTATAAATTTCTATCCGACCCCTCCATTAATTTGGAGGGGCGATGGGCCCCGGGATTGGACATACTTCTTGCTGATTTGTCTTTTGAGGAAAATCCTTCGCGGTGATGGTTACTTTTTCATTTTTAATGTGTGTATCGGCCTC
>NC_143435.1:1095000-1097500 GCF_059467195.1 Physcomitrium patens | reverse complement strand
ACTAGGGAGTCGCGGCGGGACAAGGAAGAGGAGGAGGAAGTCCGGGACTCGCGACGGGACTGGGACTCGCGCCGGGACTAGGGAGTCGCGGCGGGACAAGGAAGAGGAGGAGGAAGTCCGGGACTCGCGCCGGGACTGGGACTCGCGCCGGGACTAGGGAGTCGCGGCGGGACAAGGAAGAGGAGGAGGAAGTCCGGGACTCGCGCACGGGACTAGGGAGTCGCGGCGGGACAAGGAAGAGGAGGAGGAAGTCCGGGACTCGCCACGGGACTAGGGAGTCGCGGCGGGACAAGGAAGAGAAGGAGGAAGTCCGGGACTCGCGACGGGACTGGGACTCGCGGCAGGACAAGGAAGAGAAGGAGGAGGTCCGGGACTCGCGCCGGGACTAGGAAGAGGGGAGGAGGTCCGGGACTCGCGACGGGACTAGGAAGTGGGGGAGGAGGTCCGGGACTCGCGCCGGGACTAGGGAAGAGGAGGAGGAGGAGGAAGGCCGGGACTGGGACTCGCGGCGGGAGTAGGTAGTGGGGAGGAGGTCCGGGACTCGCAGCGGGACAAGGAGGAAGTCGGGGAGGAGGGCCGGGACCAGGAGTCGCGGCGGGGATAGCAGGCAGGACAGGGAGGGTGGGTGGTCTTCCACAAAAAAAAGTGTGTCTCGGAACTTCCTTAGTGCAGTAGGACGGGGGCCTGCCGAATCCCACAGAGAGTACTATGTGGGGAAGGGTTCCTCTGAAGCGTCTCGGGAAAAGTCGTGAGGGGGTGACGGTTGCTCGGTGCCTACGGGTCCCGACTGCTCGCTGCCTTCTTTGAGCCCAGTACCGACGTTCGCAGGGGGATACCTGGATACTACTGGGGTTACCTGGATACTTCTGGCGTGTTACCTTGGATCAGTGAGGAGTGGGGGTTAGTTTCCCGGCGACGCGACCCTCTGAGGAGGTCCCGCGGAGGGTCGCCGAGTATTATATGGTGAGCTGGCTGTCAAGGATTGTGAGTCCCGCTGCCAAAATTTTTTTTGGTGCGCGGGCGACTGGAAAAAGAGGGTTGGTCTTGTGCCGATACGCGTAACGTCGCAGCGAGTCCCAAGAGCTAGTAACCATTTTTGGCGGGGGGCGATGGCCTCGGTATTGTCAAGCCATTCTCTCATTCATTTGGGAGGGTGGGGAGAAGTGTTTGCCGAGGCCGTTCAAGCTCCGCCTGGTCGACCACCACTGTGACCGCCACCGCGCTCGATCTCTATTGCAAGCTCAGGTGAAATTCCTGATAAACTTGGAGGGGTGTGGGACGCGTTCGCAGTGTGGGCCGAGGAGTCATAACATCCCAGGTCGGAATGTGAAAATGGAACTTCGAAACCGGTGAGAGTTCTCTCGTCGGCTAGGGGTTTCACAAAAGTAACATTTCTATAAATTTCTATCCGACCCCTCCATTAATTTGGAGGGGCGATGGGCCCCAGGATTGGACATACTTCTTGCTGATTTGTCTTTTGAGGAAAATCCTTCGCGGTGATGGTTACTTTTTCATTTTTTAATGTGTGTATCGGCCTCGTCGGTTTCTCTCTTTCCTGGTCACATTCCCGAAAAAGGCCGCAGCACCTATGATTCTCTTCCGGGGGTCTAACTCTCCCTCTCTCTCTATCCTTCTCTTTGTCTGGCTCTCTCTGGCTTCACTTTTTGTGGTGTGTGCCTCTGGGGGTCTGGTTGGAATTTGCCGTTGGCTTTTTGCCCTCTCTTTTTGCCTTTTATCCATCGCAAAGAAGGGTGTGTGTGTTCTCACCTGGGGTTGGAATGAAGGACGGGGAACCTCCTCGTCTTGTGAAGTGGGACCATCTTTTAGGATGATGGCTTTTTGCTGCCTGGTGTGTGCTTGGGTGGGGTTTGGTGGTGGCAGTCTACCTCTCCCTTTCTCCGGTAAGACCAGATGACTGGTTCGTCCGCTACTCTTGTGTTGGCCCTACCTTGGCCAACGGGAGTCGGCGACGCTCCAGACTGGATGGCATGATGTGGTGGTGTACCGAAGGGGGACATCCGAAGGGGAAGAGGGGCCGAGCCTCGCGAAACTTAGGTGTGTCGGGTTGTGTGATGTCGGAGATCCATTTTTTTGTGGCTGCCGTCGTGATTTCGCCCATCCAAACCTGAGTCGTTGCTGCGGACTGGAAAAACTATGGAAGAGCTGTTTGGGAAAGATTCGGGAGTTTGTTTTCGAAGTTACCTTGTTCGATCGATCTAGGATCCACTGTACTCGCCCACCAGAATTTGCTCCCGGAACCCCCCGATCAGCCAAAGCGGGTCGGGGGGCCTTGGTTCAACGAGGGTTACTCCATATGCTAGCCTATGTCAATATAAGGTGCGGGTTAGCCGTTTCTCCCCCACCGGACTATTGCTTAAGAAGTGGACTATCGACCCCCCTCTCCGTCAAAGGTTTGGGGGCCAGGGCTTAGAATGTACTTCAGGTGGTGCGGAGGTAGGAGGCGAGAGGTGGATGAAATCGATCGGATGAGGTGATGGAG
>NC_143435.1:1072500-1075000 GCF_059467195.1 Physcomitrium patens | reverse complement strand
ACGATTTAGTGGATTTTTGACATGACATGGACTACCACGTGGCAGCCACATCAGCAAGGTAACACGTGGCACTTGAAAAAATCAATTTAGTATTCTTCTGCCTTTTATTTTTCTACCTTATTCCAGTTAATTAAATTACTTTAATATTTTTAATTCACCAATTTATTTTTATTTTTATTTATATTTCTGTCTAGGCGCAAGACTGGGCGGCCAGCAAGGAGTCGAGACAGGGAGTTAATTTTAAAATTGATTTTTTAAAAAATGATTTATTTATTTATTTCCACCTATGCGGAAGACTGGGCGGCCAACGAGGAGTCGAGACAGCCAGGAGTCGGGACTTGGGCAAGGGAGCGGGACAAGAGGTCGGGACTCGCGGCGGGACAAGGAAGAGGAGGAGGAAGTCCGGGACTCGCGACGGGACTGGGACTCGCGCCGGGACTAGGGAGTCGCGGCGGGACAAGGAAGAGGAGGAGGAAGTCCGGGACTCGCGACGGGACTGGGACTCGCGCCGGGACTAGGGAGTCGCGGCGGGACAAGGAAGAGGAGGAGGAAGTCCGGGACTCGCGACGGGACTGGGACTCGCGCCGGGACTAGGGAGTCGCGGCGGGACAAGGAAGAGGAGGAGGAAGTCCGGGACTCGCGACGGGACTGGGACTCGCGCCGGGACTAGGGAGTCGCGGCGGGACAAGGAAGAGGAGGAGGAAGTCCGGGACTCGCGACGGGACTGGGACTCGCGCCGGGACTAGGGAGTCGCGGCGGGACAAGGAAGAGGAGGAGGAAGTCCGGGACTCGCGCACGGGACTAGGGAGTCGCGGCGGGACAAGGAAGAGGAGGAGGAAGTCCGGGACTCGCCACGGGACTAGGGAGTCGCGGCGGGACAAGGAAGAGAAGGAGGAAGTCCGGGACTCGCGACGGGACTGGGACTCGCGGCAGGACAAGGAAGAGAAGGAGGAGGTCCGGGACTCGCGCCGGGACTAGGAAGAGGGGAGGAGGTCCGGGACTCGCGACGGGACTAGGAAGTGGGGGAGGAGGTCCGGGACTCGCGCCGGGACTAGGGAAGAGGAGGAGGAGGAGGAAGGCCGGGACTGGGACTCGCGGCGGGAGTAGGTAGTGGGGAGGAGGTCCGGGACTCGCAGCGGGACAAGGAGGAAGTCGGGGAGGAGGGCCGGGACCAGGAGTCGCGGCGGGGATAGCAGGCAGGACAGGGAGGGTGGGTGGTCTTCCACAAAAAAAGTGTGTCTCGGAACTTCCTTAGTGCAGTAGGACGGGGGCCTGCCGAATCCCACAGAGAGTACTATGTGGGGAAGGGTTCCTCTGAAGCGTCTCGGGAAAAGTCGTGAGGGGGTGACGGTTGCTCGGTGCCTACGGGTCCCGACTGCTCGCTGCCTTCTTTGAGCCCAGTACCGACGTTCGCAGGGGGATACCTGGATACTACTGGGGTTACCTGGATACTTCTGGCGTGTTACCTTGGATCAGTGAGGAGTGGGGGTTAGTTTCCCGGCGACGCGACCCTCTGAGGAGGTCCCGCGGAGGGTCGCCGAGTATTATATGGTGAGCTGGCTGTCAAGGATTGTGAGTCCCGCTGCCAAAATTTTTTTTGGTGCGCGGGCGACTGGAAAAAGAGGGTTGGTCTTGTGCCGATACGCGTAACGTCGCAGCGAGTCCCAAGAGCTAGTAACCATTTTTGGCGGGGGGCGATGGCCTCGGTATTGTCAAGCCATTCTCTCATTCATTTGGGAGGGTGGGGAGAAGTGTTTGCCGAGGCCGTTCAAGCTCCGCCTGGTCGACCACCACTGTGACCGCCACCGCGCTCGATCTCTATTGCAAGCTCAGGTGAAATTCCTGATAAACTTGGAGGGGGTGTGGGACGCGTTCGCAGTGTGGGCCGAGGAGTCATAACATCCCAGGTCGGAATGTGAAAATGGAACTTCGAAACCGGTGAGAGTTCTCTCGTCGGCTAGGGGTTTCACAAAAGTAACATTTCTATAAATTTCTATCCGACCCCTCCATTAATTTGGAGGGGCGATGGGCCCCAGGATTGGACATACTTCTTGCTGATTTGTCTTTTGAGGAAAATCCTTCGCGGTGATGGTTACTTTTTCATTTTTAATGTGTGTATCGGCCTCGTCGGTTTCTCTCTTTCCTGGTCACATTCCCGAAAAAGGCCGCAGCACCTATGATTCTCTTCCGGGGGTCTAACTCTCCCTCTCTCTATCCTTCTCTTTGTCTGGCTCTCTCTGGCTTCACTTTTTGTGGTGTGTGCCTCTGGGGGTCTGGTTGGAATTTGCCGTTGGCTTTTTGCCCTCTCTTTTTGCCTTTTATCCATCGCAAAGAAGGGTGTGTGTGTTCTCACCTGGGGTTGGAATGAAGGACGGGGAACCTCCTCGTCTTGTGAAGTGGGACCATCTTTTAGGATGATGGCTTTTTGCTGCCTGGTGTGTGCTTGGGTGGGGTTTGGTGGTGGCAGTCTACCTCTCCCTTTCTCCGGTAAGACCAGATG
>NC_143435.1:1050000-1052500 GCF_059467195.1 Physcomitrium patens | reverse complement strand
AATATTTACATGTTAGAGGTTAATTTATCAAGGATTTTGATCTATTTGGTGCTGATGTGGCACAGTGTAGTGTTAAAAAAATAAAAGTAAATGAAGGATGCATATTTGCAAACAAGTATTGTCACAATACAAAATGTTGGGTTTTGAAATTACAATGCTAGTTTATATGTTATGAGATTAAAATTTCAGAGTCTAGGTTGTATGATTAAAAGAACAAAGTATGAGTTGAGGGGGGGTTAGGGGTTAGGGTTTAGGGTTTAGGGTTTTAGGGTTTGCATGGGGTATATAAACCTAGATTCTAGGATTCACATAGATTATATAAAGGGTTTAGAAAGTTGGGCTTGGAGTATGTAAAGAGAAGATAGATTTAAGAATTCACACAAACAAAAATAAATTGGATGTGGAGTGTGAAGGATGAAGAATTGAAGACATTAAGTTTCAGTGGTGATGGATTAGTTAGTGGGCAATGATTACCTGTACGATGCATTAGTTAGCAAGTCATTAACATATTTGTACAACCAATTGATTGCACACACACAAATTTATCTCCAAAGTGACATGTAAACGATTTAGTGGATTTTTGACATGACATGGACTACCACGTGGCAGCCACATCAGCAAGGTAACACGTGGCACTTGAAAAAATCAATTTAGTATTCTTCTGCCTTTTATTTTTCTACCTTATTCCAGTTAATTAAATTACTTTAATATTTTTAATTCACCAATTTATTTTTATTTTTATTTATATTTCTGTCTAGGCGCAAGACTGGGCGGCCAGCAAGGAGTCGAGACAGGGAGTTAATTTTAAAATTGATTTTTAAAAAATGATTTATTTATTTATTTCCACCTATGCGGAAGACTGGGCGGCCAACGAGGTCGAGACAGCCAGGAGTCGGGACTTGGGCAAGGGAGCGGGACAAGAGGTCGGGACTCGCGGCGGGACAAGGAAGAGGAGGAGGAAGTCCGGGACTCGCGACGGGACTGGGACTCGCGCCGGGACTAGGGAGTCGCGGCGGGACAAGGAAGAGGAGGAGGAAGTCCGGGACTCGCGACGGGACTGGGACTCGCGCCGGGACTAGGGAGTCGCGGCGGGACAAGGAAGAGGAGGAGGAAGTCCGGGACTCGCGACGGGACTGGGACTCGCGCCGGGACTAGGGAGTCGCGGCGGGACAAGGAAGAGGAGGAGGAAGTCCGGGACTCGCGACGGGACTGGGACTCGCGCCGGGACTAGGGAGTCGCGGCGGGACAAGGAAGAGGAGGAGGAAGTCCGGGACTCGCGACGGGACTGGGACTCGCGCCGGGACTAGGGAGTCGCGGCGGGACAAGGAAGAGGAGGAGGAAGTCCGGGACTCGCGCACGGGACTAGGGAGTCGCGGCGGGACAAGGAAGAGGAGGAGGAAGTCCGGGACTCGCCACGGGACTAGGGAGTCGCGGCGGGACAAGGAAGAGAAGGAGGAAGTCCGGGACTCGCGACGGGACTGGGACTCGCGGCAGGACAAGGAAGAGAAGGAGGAGGTCCGGGACTCGCGCCGGGACTAGGAAGAGGGGAGGAGGTCCGGGACTCGCGACGGGACTAGGAAGTGGGGAGGAGGTCCGGGACTCGCGCCGGGACTAGGGAAGAGGAGGAGGAGGAGGAAGGCCGGGACTGGGACTCGCGGCGGGAGTAGGTAGTGGGGAGGAGGTCCGGGACTCGCAGCGGGACAAGGAGGAAGTCGGGGAGGAGGGCCGGGACCAGGAGTCGCGGCGGGGATAGCAGGCAGGACAGGGAGGGTGGGTGGTCTTCCACAAAAAAAGTGTGTCTCGGAACTTCCTTAGTGCAGTAGGACGGGGGCCTGCCGAATCCCACAGAGAGTACTATGTGGGGAAGGGTTCCTCTGAAGCGTCTCGGGAAAAGTCGTGAGGGGGTGACGGTTGCTCGGTGCCTACGGGTCCCGACTGCTCGCTGCCTTCTTTGAGCCCAGTACCGACGTTCGCAGGGGGATACCTGGATACTACTGGGGTTACCTGGATACTTCTGGCGTGTTACCTTGGATCAGTGAGGAGTGGGGGTTAGTTTCCCGGCGACGCGACCCTCTGAGGAGGTCCCGCGGAGGGTCGCCGAGTATTATATGGTGAGCTGGCTGTCAAGGATTGTGAGTCCCGCTGCCAAAATTTTTTTTGGTGCGCGGGCGACTGGAAAAAGAGGGTTGGTCTTGTGCCGATACGCGTAACGTCGCAGCGAGTCCCAAGAGCTAGTAACCATTTTTGGCGGGGGGCGATGGCCTCGGTATTGTCAAGCCATTCTCTCATTCATTTGGGAGGGTGGGGAGAAGTGTTTGCCGAGGCCGTTCAAGCTCCGCCTGGTCGACCACCACTGTGACCGCCACCGCGCTCGATCTCTATTGCAAGCTCAGGTGAAATTCCTGATAAACTTGGAGGGGTGTGGGACGCGTTCGCAGTGTGGGCCGAGGAGTCATAACATCCCAGGTCGGAATGTGAAAATGGAACTTCGAAACCGGTG
>NC_143435.1:1037500-1040000 GCF_059467195.1 Physcomitrium patens | reverse complement strand
AGTCCGGGACTCGCGACGGGACTGGGACTCGCGCCGGGACTAGGGAGTCGCGGCGGGACAAGGAAGAGGAGGAGGAAGTCCGGGACTCGCGACGGGACTGGGACTCGCGCCGGGACTAGGGAGTCGCGGCGGGACAAGGAAGAGGAGGAGGAAGTCCGGGACTCGCGACGGGACTGGGACTCGCGCCGGGACTAGGGAGTCGCGGCGGGACAAGGAAGAGGAGGAGGAAGTCCGGGACTCGCGACGGGACTGGGACTCGCGCCGGGACTAGGGAGTCGCGGCGGGACAAGGAAGAGGAGGAGGAAGTCCGGGACTCGCGACGGGACTGGCGCCGGGACTAGGGAGTCGCGGCGGGACAAGGAAGAGGAGGAGGAAGTCCGGGACTCGCGGCACGGGACTAGGGAGTCGCGGCGGGACAAGGAAGAGGAGGAGGAAGTCCGGGACTCGCCACGGGACTAGGGAGTCGCGGCGGGACAAGGAAGAGAAGGAGGAAGTCCGGGACTCGCGACGGGACTGGGACTCGCGGCAGGACAAGGAAGAGAAGGAGGAGGTCCGGGACTCGCGCCGGGACTAGGAAGAGGGGAGGAGGTCCGGGACTCGCGACGGGACTAGGAAGTGGGGAGGAGGTCCGGGACTCGCGCCGGGACTAGGGAAGAGGAGGAGGAGGAGGAAGGCCGGGACTGGGACTCGCGGCGGGAGTAGGTAGTGGGGAGGAGGTCCGGGACTCGCAGCGGGACAAGGAGGAAGTCGGGGAGGAGGGCCGGGACCAGGAGTCGCGGCGGGGATAGCAGGCAGGACAGGGAGGGTGGGTGGTCTTCCACAAAAAAAAGTGTGTCTCGGAACTTCCTTAGTGCAGTAGGACGGGGGCCTGCCGAATCCCACAGAGAGTACTATGTGGGGAAGGGTTCCTCTGAAGCGTCTCGGGAAAAGTCGTGAGGGGGTGACGGTTGCTCGGTGCCTACGGGTCCCGACTGCTCGCTGCCTTCTTTGAGCCCAGTACCGACGTTCGCAGGGGGATACCTGGATACTACTGGGGTTACCTGGATACTTCTGGCGTGTTACCTTGGATCAGTGAGGAGTGGGGGTTAGTTTCCCGGCGACGCGACCCTCTGAGGAGGTCCCGCGGAGGGTCGCCGAGTATTATATGGTGAGCTGGCTGTCAAGGATTGTGAGTCCCGCTGCCAAAATTTTTTTTGGTGCGCGGGCGACTGGAAAAAGAGGGTTGGTCTTGTGCCGATACGCGTAACGTCGCAGCGAGTCCCAAGAGCTAGTAACCATTTTTGGCGGGGGGCGATGGCCTCGGTATTGTCAAGCCATTCTCTCATTCATTTGGGAGGGTGGGGAGAAGTGTTTGCCGAGGCCGTTCAAGCTCCGCCTGGTCGACCACCACTGTGACCGCCACCGCGCTCGATCTCTATTGCAAGCTCAGGTGAAATTCCTGATAAACTTGGAGGGGTGTGGGACGCGTTCGCAGTGTGGGCCGAGGAGTCATAACATCCCAGGTCGGAATGTGAAAATGGAACTTCGAAACCGGTGAGAGTTCTCTCGTCGGCTAGGGGTTTCACAAAAGTAACATTTCTATAAATTTCTATCCGACCCCTCCATTAATTTGGAGGGGCGATGGGCCCCCGGGATTGGACATACTTCTTGCTGATTTGTCTTTTGAGGAAAATCCTTCGCGGTGATGGTTACTTTTTCATTTTTTAATGTGTGTATCGGCCTCGTCGGTTTCTCTCTTTCCTGGTCACATTCCCGAAAAAGGCCGCAGCACCTATGATTCTCTTCCGGGGGGGTCTAACTCTCCCTCTCTCTCTATCCTTCTCTTTGTCTGGCTCTCTCTGGCTTCACTTTTTGTGGTGTGTGCCTCTGGGGGTCTGGTTGGAATTTGCCGTTGGCTTTTTTGCCCTCTCTTTTTGCCTTTTATCCATCGCAAAGAAGGGTGTGTGTGTTCTCACCTGGGGTTGGAATGAAGGACGGGAACCTCCTCGTCTTGTGAAGTGGGACCATCTTTTAGGATGATGGCTTTTTGCTGCCTGGTGTGTGCTTGGGTGGGGTTTGGTGGTGGCAGTCTACCTCTCCCTTTCTCCGGTAAGACCAGATGACTGGTTCGTCCGCTACTCTTGTGTTGGCCCTACCTTGGCCAACGGGAGTCGGCGACGCTCCAGACTGGATGGCATGATGTGGTGGTGTACCGAAGGGGGACATCCGAAGGGGAAGAGGGGCCGAGCCTCGCGAAACTTAGGTGTGTCGGGTTGTGTGATGTCGGAGATCCATTTTTTTGTGGCTGCCGTCGTGATTTCGCCCATCCAAACCTGAGTCGTTGCTGCGGACTGGAAAAACTATGGAAGAGCTGTTTGGGAAAGATTCGGGAGTTTGTTTTCGAAGTTACCTTGTTCGATCGATCTAGGATCCACTGTACTCGCCCACCAGAATTTGCTCCCGGAACCCCCCGATCAGCCAAAGCGGGTCGGGGGGCCTTGGTTCAACGAGGGTTACTCCA
>NC_143435.1:1015000-1017500 GCF_059467195.1 Physcomitrium patens | reverse complement strand
AAGAGAAGATAGATTTAAGAATTCACACAAACAAAAATAAATTGGATGTGGAGTGTGAAGGATGAAGAATTGAAGACATTAAGTTTCAGTGGTGATGGATTAGTTAGTGGGCAATGATTACCTGTACGATGCATTAGTTAGCAAGTCATTAACATATTTGTACAACCAATTGATTGCACACACACAAATTTATCTCCAAAGTGACATGTAAACGATTTAGTGGATTTTTGACATGACATGGACTACCACGTGGCAGCCACATCAGCAAGGTAACACGTGGCACTTGAAAAAATCAATTTAGTATTCTTCTGCCTTTTATTTTTCTACCTTATTCCAGTTAATTAAATTACTTTAATATTTTTAATTCACCAATTTATTTTTATTTTTATTTATATTTCTGTCTAGGCGCAAGACTGGGCGGCCAGCAAGGAGTCGAGACAGGGAGTTAATTTTAAAATTGATTTTTAAAAAATGATTTATTTATTTATTTCCACCTATGCGGAAGACTGGGCGGCCAACGAGGAGTCGAGACAGCCAGGAGTCGGGACTTGGGCAAGGGAGCGGGACAAGAGGTCGGGACTCGCGGCGGGACAAGGAAGAGGAGGAGGAAGTCCGGGACTCGCGACGGGACTGGGACTCGCGCCGGGACTAGGGAGTCGCGGCGGGACAAGGAAGAGGAGGAGGAAGTCCGGGACTCGCGACGGGACTGGGACTCGCGCCGGGACTAGGGAGTCGCGGCGGGACAAGGAAGAGGAGGAGGAAGTCCGGGACTCGCGACGGGACTGGGACTCGCGCCGGGACTAGGGAGTCGCGGCGGGACAAGGAAGAGGAGGAGGAAGTCCGGGACTCGCGACGGGACTGGGACTCGCGCCGGGACTAGGGAGTCGCGGCGGGACAAGGAAGAGGAGGAGGAAGTCCGGGACTCGCGCCGGGACTGGGACTCGGCCGGGACTAGGACTCGCGCCCGGGACTAGGGAGTCGCGGCGGGACAAGGAAGAGGAGGAGGAAGTCCGGGACTCGCCACGGGACTAGGGAGTCGCGGCGGGACAAGGAAGAGGAGGAGGAAGTCCGGGACTCGCCACGGGACTAGGGAGTCGCGGCGGGACAAGGAAGAGAAGGAGGAAGTCCGGGACTCGCGACGGGACTGGGACTCGCGGCAGGACAAGGAAGAGAAGGAGGAGGTCCGGGACTCGCGCCGGGACTAGGAAGAGGGGAGGAGGTCCGGGACTCGCGACGGGACTAGGAAGTGGGGAGGAGGTCCGGGACTCGCGCCGGGACTAGGGAAGAGGAGGAGGAGGAGGAAGGCCGGGACTGGGACTCGCGGCGGGAGTAGGTAGTGGGGAGGAGGTCCGGGACTCGCAGCGGGACAAGGAGGAAGTCGGGGAGGAGGGCCGGGACCAGGAGTCGCGGCGGGGATAGCAGGCAGGACAGGGAGGGTGGGTGGTCTTCCACAAAAAAAAGTGTGTCTCGGAACTTCCTTAGTGCAGTAGGACGGGGGCCTGCCGAATCCCACAGAGAGTACTATGTGGGGAAGGGTTCCTCTGAAGCGTCTCGGGAAAAGTCGTGAGGGGGTGACGGTTGCTCGGTGCCTACGGGTCCCGACTGCTCGCTGCCTTCTTTGAGCCCAGTACCGACGTTCGCAGGGGGATACCTGGATACTACTGGGGTTACCTGGATACTTCTGGCGTGTTACCTTGGATCAGTGAGGAGTGGGGGTTAGTTTCCCGGCGACGCGACCCTCTGAGGAGGTCCCGCGGAGGGTCGCCGAGTATTATATGGTGAGCTGGCTGTCAAGGATTGTGAGTCCCGCTGCCAAAATTTTTTTTGGTGCGCGGGCGACTGGAAAAAGAGGGTTGGTCTTGTGCCGATACGCGTAACGTCGCAGCGAGTCCCAAGAGCTAGTAACCATTTTTGGCGGGGGGCGATGGCCTCGGTATTGTCAAGCCATTCTCTCATTCATTTGGGAGGGTGGGGAGAAGTGTTTGCCGAGGCCGTTCAAGCTCCGCCTGGTCGACCACCACTGTGACCGCCACCGCGCTCGATCTCTATTGCAAGCTCAGGTGAAATTCCTGATAAACTTGGAGGGGTGTGGGACGCGTTCGCAGTGTGGGCCGAGGAGTCATAACATCCCAGGTCGGAATGTGAAAATGGAACTTCGAAACCGGTGAGAGTTCTCTCGTCGGCTAGGGGTTTCACAAAAGTAACATTTCTATAAATTTCTATCCGACCCCTCCATTAATTTGGAGGGGCGATGGGCCCCAGGATTGGACATACTTCTTGCTGATTTGTCTTTTGAGGAAAATCCTTCGCGGTGATGGTTACTTTTTCATTTTTTAATGTGTGTATCGGCCTCGTCGGTTTCTCTCTTTCCTGGTCACATTCCCGAAAAAGGCCGCAGCACCTATGATTCTCTTCCGGGGGTCTAACTCTCCCTCTCTCTCTATCCTTCTCTTTGTCTGGCTCTCTCTGGCTTCACTTTTTGTGGTGTGTGCCTCTGGGG
>NC_143435.1:1002500-1005000 GCF_059467195.1 Physcomitrium patens | reverse complement strand
GACTAGGGAGTCGCGGCGGGACAAGGAAGAGGAGGAGGAAGTCCGGGACTCGCGCACGGGACTAGGGAGTCGCGGCGGGACAAGGAAGAGGAGGAGGAAGTCCGGGACTCGCCACGGGACTAGGGAGTCGCGGCGGGACAAGGAAGAGAAGGAGGAAGTCCGGGACTCGCGACGGGACTGGGACTCGCGGCAGGACAAGGAAGAGAAGGAGGAGGTCCGGGACTCGCGCCGGGACTAGGAAGAGGGGGAGGAGGTCCGGGACTCGCGACGGGACTAGGAAGTGGGGGAGGAGGTCCGGGACTCGCGCCGGGACTAGGGAAGAGGAGGAGGAGGAGGAAGGCCGGGACTGGGACTCGCGGCGGGAGTAGGTAGTGGGGAGGAGGTCCGGGACTCGCAGCGGGACAAGGAGGAAGTCGGGGAGGAGGGCCGGGACCAGGAGTCGCGGCGGGGATAGCAGGCAGGACAGGGAGGGTGGGTGGTCTTCCACAAAAAAAAGTGTGTCTCGGAACTTCCTTAGTGCAGTAGGACGGGGGCCTGCCGAATCCCACAGAGAGTACTATGTGGGGAAGGGTTCCTCTGAAGCGTCTCGGGAAAAGTCGTGAGGGGGTGACGGTTGCTCGGTGCCTACGGGTCCCGACTGCTCGCTGCCTTCTTTGAGCCCAGTACCGACGTTCGCAGGGGGATACCTGGATACTACTGGGGTTACCTGGATACTTCTGGCGTGTTACCTTGGATCAGTGAGGAGTGGGGGTTAGTTTCCCGGCGACGCGACCCTCTGAGGAGGTCCCGCGGAGGGTCGCCGAGTATTATATGGTGAGCTGGCTGTCAAGGATTGTGAGTCCCGCTGCCAAAATTTTTTTTGGTGCGCGGGCGACTGGAAAAAGAGGGTTGGTCTTGTGCCGATACGCGTAACGTCGCAGCGAGTCCCAAGAGCTAGTAACCATTTTTGGCGGGGGGCGATGGCCTCGGTATTGTCAAGCCATTCTCTCATTCATTTGGGAGGGTGGGGAGAAGTGTTTGCCGAGGCCGTTCAAGCTCCGCCTGGTCGACCACCACTGTGACCGCCACCGCGCTCGATCTCTATTGCAAGCTCAGGTGAAATTCCTGATAAACTTGGAGGGGGTGTGGGACGCGTTCGCAGTGTGGGCCGAGGAGTCATAACATCCCAGGTCGGAATGTGAAAATGGAACTTCGAAACCGGTGAGAGTTCTCTCGTCGGCTAGGGGTTTCACAAAAGTAACATTTCTATAAATTTCTATCCGACCCCTCCATTAATTTGGAGGGGCGATGGGCCCCCGGGATTGGACATACTTCTTGCTGATTTGTCTTTTGAGGAAAATCCTTCGCGGTGATGGTTACTTTTTCATTTTTAATGTGTGTATCGGCCTCGTCGGTTTCTCTCTTTCCTGGTCACATTCCCGAAAAAGGCCGCAGCACCTATGATTCTCTTCCGGGGGGGTCTAACTCTCCCTCTCTCTCTATCCTTCTCTTTGTCTGGCTCTCTCTGGCTTCACTTTTTGTGGTGTGTGCCTCTGGGGGTCTGGTTGGAATTTGCCGTTGGCTTTTTTGCCCTCTCTTTTTGCCTTTTATCCATCGCAAAGAAGGGTGTGTGTGTTCTCACCTGGGGTTGGAATGAAGGACGGGGAACCTCCTCGTCTTGTGAAGTGGGACCATCTTTTAGGATGATGGCTTTTTGCTGCCTGGTGTGTGCTTGGGTGGGGTTTGGTGGTGGCAGTCTACCTCTCCCTTTCTCCGGTAAGACCAGATGACTGGTTCGTCCGCTACTCTTGTGTTGGCCCTACCTTGGCCAACGGGAGTCGGCGACGCTCCAGACTGGATGGCATGATGTGGTGGTGTACCGAAGGGGGACATCCGAAGGGGAAGAGGGGCCGAGCCTCGCGAAACTTAGGTGTGTCGGGTTGTGTGATGTCGGAGATCCATTTTTTTGTGGCTGCCGTCGTGATTTCGCCCATCCAAACCTGAGTCGTTGCTGCGGACTGGAAAAACTATGGAAGAGCTGTTTGGGAAAGATTCGGGAGTTTGTTTTCGAAGTTACCTTGTTCGATCGATCTAGGATCCACTGTACTCGCCCACCAGAATTTGCTCCCGGAACCCCCCGATCAGCCAAAGCGGGTCGGGGGGCCTTGGTTCAACGAGGGTTACTCCATATGCTAGCCTATGTCAATATAAGGTGCGGGTTAGCCGTTTCTCCCCCACCGGACTATTGCTTAAGAAGTGGACTATCGACCCCCCTCTCCGTCAAAGGTTTGGGGGCCAGGGCTTAGAATGTACTTCAGGTGGTGCGGAGGTAGGAGGCGAGAGGTGGATGAAATCGATCGGATGAGGTGATGGAGGGGTCAACTTCGCAGGAAGTTCTGGGGGGTTTGTTCCAGCCGGATGTTGGGAGAGAGATACAGGCCATATAATACTAGTTCGGTACCATCGAACGGGTTTTCGTGGCTAGGCTCTCTTGGCGTTCGGAGGGGACCTCAAAGGACGG
>NC_143435.1:992500-995000 GCF_059467195.1 Physcomitrium patens | reverse complement strand
ATCCCATCAGAACTCTGAAGTTAAGCGCCTTTGGGCCGGAATAGTACTGGGATGGGTGACCTCCCGGGAAGTCCCGGTGCTGCATCCATTTTGCATCCGCTTGAACCTTCTCCGACGTGGCATCTTCTTCTCCGACATGGCAGTCCACTTAGCATTTGTCATGTGACAGGGCAGCCAGGTAGCTGACGTGGCATTTCAAAAAGTTAAAAAAAATAAAAATAAAAGCTGAAAGGGTGGAGAATATAATATTTACATGTTAGAGGTTAATTTATCAAGGATTTTGATCTATTTGGTGCTGATGTGGCACAGTGTAGTGTTAAAAAAATAAAAGTAAATGAAGGATGCATATTTGCAAACAAGTATTGTCACAATACAAAATGTTGGGTTTTGAAATTACAATGCTAGTTTATATGTTATGAGATTAAAATTTCAGAGTCTAGGTTGTATGATTAAAAGAACAAAGTATGAGTTGAGGGGTTAGGGGTTAGGGTTAGGGTTTAGGGTTTAGGGTTTTAGGGTTTGCATGGGGTATATAAACCTAGATTCTAGGATTCACATAGATTATATAAAGGGTTTAGAAAGTTGGGCTTGGAGTATGTAAAGAGAAGATAGATTTAAGAATTCACACAAACAAAAATAAATTGGATGTGGAGTGTGAAGGATGAAGAATTGAAGACATTAAGTTTCAGTGGTGATGGATTAGTTAGTGGGCAATGATTACCTGTACGATGCATTAGTTAGCAAGTCATTAACATATTTGTACAACCAATTGATTGCACACACACAAATTTATCTCCAAAGTGACATGTAAACGATTTAGTGGATTTTTGACATGACATGGACTACCACGTGGCAGCCACATCAGCAAGGTAACACGTGGCACTTGAAAAAATCAATTTAGTATTCTTCTGCCTTTTATTTTTCTACCTTATTCCAGTTAATTAAATTACTTTAATATTTTTAATTCACCAATTTATTTTTATTTTTATTTATATTTCTGTCTAGGCGCAAGACTGGGCGGCCAGCAAGGAGTCGAGACAGGGAGTTAATTTTAAAATTGATTTTTAAAAAATGATTTATTTATTTATTTCCACCTATGCGGAAGACTGGGCGGCCAACGAGGAGTCGAGACAGCCAGGAGTCGGGACTTGGGCAAGGGAGCGGGACAAGAGGTCGGGACTCGCGGCGGGACAAGGAAGAGGAGGAGGAAGTCCGGGACTCGCGACGGGACTGGGACTCGCGCCGGGACTAGGGAGTCGCGGCGGGACAAGGAAGAGGAGGAGGAAGTCCGGGACTCGCGACGGGACTGGGACTCGCGCCGGGACTAGGGAGTCGCGGCGGGACAAGGAAGAGGAGGAGGAAGTCCGGGACTCGCGACGGGACTGGGACTCGCGCCGGGACTAGGGAGTCGCGGCGGGACAAGGAAGAGGAGGAGGAAGTCCGGGACTCGCGACGGGACTGGGACTCGCGCCGGGACTAGGGAGTCGCGGCGGGACAAGGAAGAGGAGGAGGAAGTCCGGGACTCGGAAGGGACGGGACTCGCGCCGGGACTAGGGAGTCGCGGCGGGACAAGGAAGAGGAGGAGGAAGTCCGGGACTCGCGCACGGGACTAGGGAGTCGCGGCGGGACAAGGAAGAGGAGGAGGAAGTCCGGGACTCGCCACGGGACTAGGGAGTCGCGGCGGGACAAGGAAGAGAAGGAGGAAGTCCGGGACTCGCGACGGGACTGGGACTCGGCAGGACAAGGAAGAGAAGGAGGAGGTCCGGGACTCGCGCCGGGACTAGGAAGAGGGGGAGGAGGTCCGGGACTCGCGACGGGACTAGGAAGTGGGGGAGGAGGTCCGGGACTCGCGCCGGGACTAGGGAAGAGGAGGAGGAGGAGGAAGGCCGGGACTGGGACTCGCGGCGGGAGTAGGTAGTGGGGAGGAGGTCCGGGACTCGCAGCGGGACAAGGAGGAAGTCGGGGAGGAGGGCCGGGACCAGGAGTCGCGGCGGGGATAGCAGGCAGGACAGGGAGGGTGGGTGGTCTTCCACAAAAAAAAGTGTGTCTCGGAACTTCCTTAGTGCAGTAGGACGGGGGCCTGCCGAATCCCACAGAGAGTACTATGTGGGGAAGGGTTCCTCTGAAGCGTCTCGGGAAAAGTCGTGAGGGGGTGACGGTTGCTCGGTGCCTACGGGTCCCGACTGCTCGCTGCCTTCTTTGAGCCCAGTACCGACGTTCGCAGGGGGATACCTGGATACTACTGGGGTTACCTGGATACTTCTGGCGTGTTACCTTGGATCAGTGAGGAGTGGGGGTTAGTTTCCCGGCGACGCGACCCTCTGAGGAGGTCCCGCGGAGGGTCGCCGAGTATTATATGGTGAGCTGGCTGTCAAGGATTGTGAGTCCCGCTGCCAAAATTTTTTTTGGTGCGCGGGCGACTGGAAAAAGAGGGTTGGTCTTGTGCCGATACGCGTAACGTCGCAGCGAGTCCCAAGAGCTAGTAACCATTTTTGGCGGG
>NC_143435.1:980000-982500 GCF_059467195.1 Physcomitrium patens | reverse complement strand
AATTCACCAATTTATTTTTATTTTTATTTATATTTCTGTCTAGGCGCAAGACTGGGCGGCCAGCAAGGAGTCGAGACAGGGAGTTAATTTTAAAATTGATTTTTAAAAAATGATTTATTTATTTATTTCCACCTATGCGGAAGACTGGGCGGCCAACGAGGAGTCGAGACAGCCAGGAGTCGGGACTTGGGCAAGGGAGCGGGACAAGAGGTCGGGACTCGCGGCGGGACAAGGAAGAGGAGGAGGAAGTCCGGGACTCGCGACGGGACTGGGACTCGCGCCGGGACTAGGGAGTCGCGGCGGGACAAGGAAGAGGAGGAGGAAGTCCGGGACTCGCGACGGGACTGGGACTCGCGCCGGGACTAGGGAGTCGCGGCGGGACAAGGAAGAGGAGGAGGAAGTCCGGGACTCGCGACGGGACTGGGACTCGCGCCGGGACTAGGGAGTCGCGGCGGGACAAGGAAGAGGAGGAGGAAGTCCGGGACTCGCGACGGGACTGGGACTCGCGCCGGGACTAGGGAGTCGCGGCGGGACAAGGAAGAGGAGGAGGAAGTCCGGGACTCGCGCCGGGACTCGCGCCGGGACTAGGGAGTCGCGGCGGGACAAGGAAGAGGAGGAGGAAGTCCGGGACTCGCGCACGGGACTAGGGAGTCGCGGCGGGACAAGGAAGAGGAGGAGGAAGTCCGGGACTCGCCACGGGACTAGGGAGTCGCGGCGGGACAAGGAAGAGAAGGAGGAAGTCCGGGACTCGCGACGGGACTGGGACTCGCGGCAGGACAAGGAAGAGAAGGAGGAGGTCCGGGACTCGCGCCGGGACTAGGAAGAGGGGAGGAGGTCCGGGACTCGCGACGGGACTAGGAAGTGGGGAGGAGGTCCGGGACTCGCGCCGGGACTAGGGAAGAGGAGGAGGAGGAGGAAGGCCGGGACTGGGACTCGCGGCGGGAGTAGGTAGTGGGGAGGAGGTCCGGGACTCGCAGCGGGACAAGGAGGAAGTCGGGGAGGAGGGCCGGGACCAGGAGTCGCGGCGGGGATAGCAGGCAGGACAGGGAGGGTGGGTGGTCTTCCACAAAAAAAAGTGTGTCTCGGAACTTCCTTAGTGCAGTAGGACGGGGGGGCCTGCCGAATCCCACAGAGAGTACTATGTGGGGAAGGGTTCCTCTGAAGCGTCTCGGGAAAAGTCGTGAGGGGGTGACGGTTGCTCGGTGCCTACGGGTCCCGACTGCTCGCTGCCTTCTTTGAGCCCAGTACCGACGTTCGCAGGGGGATACCTGGATACTACTGGGGTTACCTGGATACTTCTGGCGTGTTACCTTGGATCAGTGAGGAGTGGGGGTTAGTTTCCCGGCGACGCGACCCTCTGAGGAGGTCCCGCGGAGGGTCGCCGAGTATTATATGGTGAGCTGGCTGTCAAGGATTGTGAGTCCCGCTGCCAAAATTTTTTTTGGTGCGCGGGCGACTGGAAAAAGAGGGTTGGTCTTGTGCCGATACGCGTAACGTCGCAGCGAGTCCCAAGAGCTAGTAACCATTTTTGGCGGGGGGCGATGGCCTCGGTATTGTCAAGCCATTCTCTCATTCATTTGGGAGGGTGGGGAGAAGTGTTTGCCGAGGCCGTTCAAGCTCCGCCTGGTCGACCACCACTGTGACCGCCACCGCGCTCGATCTCTATTGCAAGCTCAGGTGAAATTCCTGATAAACTTGGAGGGGTGTGGGACGCGTTCGCAGTGTGGGCCGAGGAGTCATAACATCCCAGGTCGGAATGTGAAAATGGAACTTCGAAACCGGTGAGAGTTCTCTCGTCGGCTAGGGGTTTCACAAAAGTAACATTTCTATAAATTTCTATCCGACCCCTCCATTAATTTGGAGGGGCGATGGGCCCCAGGATTGGACATACTTCTTGCTGATTTGTCTTTTGAGGAAAATCCTTCGCGGTGATGGTTACTTTTTCATTTTTAATGTGTGTATCGGCCTCGTCGGTTTCTCTCTTTCCTGGTCACATTCCCGAAAAAGGCCGCAGCACCTATGATTCTCTTCCGGGGGTCTAACTCTCCCTCTCTCTCTATCCTTCTCTTTGTCTGGCTCTCTCTGGCTTCACTTTTTGTGGTGTGTGCCTCTGGGGGTCTGGTTGGAATTTGCCGTTGGCTTTTTGCCCTCTCTTTTTGCCTTTTATCCATCGCAAAGAAGGGTGTGTGTGTTCTCACCTGGGGTTGGAATGAAGGACGGGGAACCTCCTCGTCTTGTGAAGTGGGACCATCTTTTAGGATGATGGCTTTTTGCTGCCTGGTGTGTGCTTGGGTGGGGTTTGGTGGTGGCAGTCTACCTCTCCCTTTCTCCGGTAAGACCAGATGACTGGTTCGTCCGCTACTCTTGTGTTGGCCCTACCTTGGCCAACGGGAGTCGGCGACGCTCCAGACTGGATGGCATGATGTGGTGGTGTACCGAAGGGGGACATCCGAAGGGGAAGAGGGGCCGAGCCTCGCGAAACTTAGGTGTGTCGGGTTGT
>NC_143435.1:957500-960000 GCF_059467195.1 Physcomitrium patens | reverse complement strand
TTTTGAAATTACAATGCTAGTTTATATGTTATGAGATTAAAATTTCAGAGTCTAGGTTGTATGATTAAAAGAACAAAGTATGAGTTGAGGGGTTAGGGGTTAGGGGTTAGGGTTTAGGGTTTAGGGTTTTAGGGTTTGCATGGGGTATATAAACCTAGATTCTAGGATTCACATAGATTATATAAAGGGTTTAGAAAGTTGGGCTTGGAGTATGTAAAGAGAAGATAGATTTAAGAATTCACACAAACAAAAATAAATTGGATGTGGAGTGTGAAGGATGAAGAATTGAAGACATTAAGTTTCAGTGGTGATGGATTAGTTAGTGGGCAATGATTACCTGTACGATGCATTAGTTAGCAAGTCATTAACATATTTGTACAACCAATTGATTGCACACACACAAATTTATCTCCAAAGTGACATGTAAACGATTTAGTGGATTTTTGACATGACATGGACTACCACGTGGCAGCCACATCAGCAAGGTAACACGTGGCACTTGAAAAAATCAATTTAGTATTCTTCTGCCTTTTATTTTTCTACCTTATTCCAGTTAATTAAATTACTTTAATATTTTTAATTCACCAATTTATTTTTATTTTTATTTATATTTCTGTCTAGGCGCAAGACTGGGCGGCCAGCAAGGAGTCGAGACAGGGAGTTAATTTTAAAATTGATTTTTAAAAAATGATTTATTTATTTATTTCCACCTATGCGGAAGACTGGGCGGCCAACGAGGAGTCGAGACAGCCAGGAGTCGGGACTTGGGCAAGGGAGCGGGACAAGAGGTCGGGACTCGCGGCGGGACAAGGAAGAGGAGGAGGAAGTCCGGGACTCGCGACGGGACTGGGACTCGCGCCGGGACTAGGGAGTCGCGGCGGGACAAGGAAGAGGAGGAGGAAGTCCGGGACTCGCGACGGGACTGGGACTCGCGCCGGGACTAGGGAGTCGCGGCGGGACAAGGAAGAGGAGGAGGAAGTCCGGGACTCGCGACGGGACTGGGACTCGCGCCGGGACTAGGGAGTCGCGGCGGGACAAGGAAGAGGAGGAGGAAGTCCGGGACTCGCGACGGGACTGGGACTCGCGCCGGGACTAGGGAGTCGCGGCGGGACAAGGAAGAGGAGGAGGAAGTCCGGGACTCGCGACGGGACTGGGACTCGCGCCGGGACTAGGGAGTCGCGGCGGGACAAGGAAGAGGAGGAGGAAGTCCGGGACTCGCGCACGGGACTAGGGAGTCGCGGCGGGACAAGGAAGAGGAGGAGGAAGTCCGGGACTCGCCACGGGACTAGGGAGTCGCGGCGGGACAAGGAAGAGAAGGAGGAAGTCCGGGACTCGCGACGGGACTGGGACTCGCGGCAGGACAAGGAAGAGAAGGAGGAGGTCCGGGACTCGCGCCGGGACTAGGAAGAGGGGAGGAGGTCCGGGACTCGCGACGGGACTAGGAAGTGGGGAGGAGGTCCGGGACTCGCGCCGGGACTAGGGAAGAGGAGGAGGAGGAGGAAGGCCGGGACTGGGACTCGCGGCGGGAGTAGGTAGTGGGGAGGAGGTCCGGGACTCGCAGCGGGACAAGGAGGAAGTCGGGGAGGAGGGCCGGGACCAGGAGTCGCGGCGGGGATAGCAGGCAGGACAGGGAGGGTGGGTGGTCTTCCACAAAAAAAAGTGTGTCTCGGAACTTCCTTAGTGCAGTAGGACGGGGGGGCCTGCCGAATCCCACAGAGAGTACTATGTGGGGAAGGGTTCCTCTGAAGCGTCTCGGGAAAAGTCGTGAGGGGGTGACGGTTGCTCGGTGCCTACGGGTCCCGACTGCTCGCTGCCTTCTTTGAGCCCAGTACCGACGTTCGCAGGGGGATACCTGGATACTACTGGGGTTACCTGGATACTTCTGGCGTGTTACCTTGGATCAGTGAGGAGTGGGGGTTAGTTTCCCGGCGACGCGACCCTCTGAGGAGGTCCCGCGGAGGGTCGCCGAGTATTATATGGTGAGCTGGCTGTCAAGGATTGTGAGTCCCGCTGCCAAAATTTTTTTTGGTGCGCGGGCGACTGGAAAAAGAGGGTTGGTCTTGTGCCGATACGCGTAACGTCGCAGCGAGTCCCAAGAGCTAGTAACCATTTTTGGCGGGGGGCGATGGCCTCGGTATTGTCAAGCCATTCTCTCATTCATTTGGGAGGGTGGGGAGAAGTGTTTGCCGAGGCCGTTCAAGCTCCGCCTGGTCGACCACCACTGTGACCGCCACCGCGCTCGATCTCTATTGCAAGCTCAGGTGAAATTCCTGATAAACTTGGAGGGGTGTGGGACGCGTTCGCAGTGTGGGCCGAGGAGTCATAACATCCCAGGTCGGAATGTGAAAATGGAACTTCGAAACCGGTGAGAGTTCTCTCGTCGGCTAGGGGTTTCACAAAAGTAACATTTCTATAAATTTCTATCCGACCCCTCCATTAATTTGGAGGGGCGATGGGCCCCGGGATTGGACATACTTCTTGCTGATTTGTCTTTTGAGGA
>NC_143435.1:945000-947500 GCF_059467195.1 Physcomitrium patens | reverse complement strand
TCGCGGCGGGACAAGGAAGAGGAGGAGGAAGTCCGGGACTCGCGACGGGACTGGGACTCGCGCCGGGACTAGGGAGTCGCGGCGGGACAAGGAAGAGGAGGAGGAAGTCCGGGACTCGCGACGGGACTGGGACTCGCGCCGGGACTAGGGAGTCGCGGCGGGACAAGGAAGAGGAGGAGGAAGTCCGGGACTCGCGACCGGGACTCGCGCCGGGACTAGGGAGTCGCGGCGGGACAAGGAAGAGGAGGAGGAAGTCCGGGACTCGCGCACGGGACTAGGGAGTCGCGGCGGGACAAGGAAGAGGAGGAGGAAGTCCGGGACTCGCCACGGGACTAGGGAGTCGCGGCGGGACAAGGAAGAGGAGGAGGAAGTCCGGGACTCGCGACGGGACTAGGGAGTCGCGGCAGGACAAGGAAGAGAAGGAGGAAGTCCGGGACTCGCGCCGGGGGACTCGCGGCAACAAGGAAGAGAAGGAGGAGGTCCGGGACTCGCGCCGGGACTAGGAAGAGGGGAGGAGGTCCGGGACTCGCGACGGGACTAGGAAGTGGGGGAGGAGGTCCGGGACTCGCGCCGGGACTAGGGAAGAGGAGGAGGAGGAGGAAGGCCGGGACTGGGACTCGCGGCGGGAGTAGGTAGTGGGGAGGAGGTCCGGGACTCGCAGCGGGACAAGGAGGAAGTCGGGGAGGAGGGCCGGGACCAGGAGTCGCGGCGGGGATAGCAGGCAGGACAGGGAGGGTGGGTGGTCTTCCACAAAAAAAGTGTGTCTCGGAACTTCCTTAGTGCAGTAGGACGGGGGCCTGCCGAATCCCACAGAGAGTACTATGTGGGGAAGGGTTCCTCTGAAGCGTCTCGGGAAAAGTCGTGAGGGGGTGACGGTTGCTCGGTGCCTACGGGTCCCGACTGCTCGCTGCCTTCTTTGAGCCCAGTACCGACGTTCGCAGGGGGATACCTGGATACTACTGGGGTTACCTGGATACTTCTGGCGTGTTACCTTGGATCAGTGAGGAGTGGGGGTTAGTTTCCCGGCGACGCGACCCTCTGAGGAGGTCCCGCGGAGGGTCGCCGAGTATTATATGGTGAGCTGGCTGTCAAGGATTGTGAGTCCCGCTGCCAAAATTTTTTTTGGTGCGCGGGCGACTGGAAAAAGAGGGTTGGTCTTGTGCCGATACGCGTAACGTCGCAGCGAGTCCCAAGAGCTAGTAACCATTTTTGGCGGGGGGCGATGGCCTCGGTATTGTCAAGCCATTCTCTCATTCATTTGGGAGGGTGGGGAGAAGTGTTTGCCGAGGCCGTTCAAGCTCCGCCTGGTCGACCACCACTGTGACCGCCACCGCGCTCGATCTCTATTGCAAGCTCAGGTGAAATTCCTGATAAACTTGGAGGGGGTGTGGGACGCGTTCGCAGTGTGGGCCGAGGAGTCATAACATCCCAGGTCGGAATGTGAAAATGGAACTTCGAAACCGGTGAGAGTTCTCTCGTCGGCTAGGGGTTTCACAAAAGTAACATTTCTATAAATTTCTATCCGACCCCTCCATTAATTTGGAGGGGCGATGGGCCCCAGGATTGGACATACTTCTTGCTGATTTGTCTTTTGAGGAAAATCCTTCGCGGTGATGGTTACTTTTTCATTTTTAATGTGTGTATCGGCCTCGTCGGTTTCTCTCTTTCCTGGTCACATTCCCGAAAAAGGCCGCAGCACCTATGATTCTCTTCCGGGGGGGTCTAACTCTCCCTCTCTCTCTATCCTTCTCTTTGTCTGGCTCTCTCTGGCTTCACTTTTTGTGGTGTGTGCCTCTGGGGGTCTGGTTGGAATTTGGCGTTGGCTTTTTGCCCTCTCTTTTTGCCTTTTATCCATCGCAAAGAAGGGTGTGTGTGTTCTCACCTGGGGTTGGAATGAAGGACGGGGAACCTCCTCGTCTTGTGAAGTGGGACCATCTTTTAGGATGATGGCTTTTTGCTGCCTGGTGTGTGCTTGGGTGGGGTTTGGTGGTGGCAGTCTACCTCTCCCTTTCTCCGGTAAGACCAGATGACTGGTTCGTCCGCTACTCTTGTGTTGGCCCTACCTTGGCCAACGGGAGTCGGCGACGCTCCAGACTGGATGGCATGATGTGGTGGTGTACCGAAGGGGGACATCCGAAGGGGAAGAGGGGCCGAGCCTCGCGAAACTTAGGTGTGTCGGGTTGTGTGATGTCGGAGATCCATTTTTTTGTGGCTGCCGTCGTGATTTCGCCCATCCAAACCTGAGTCGTTGCTGCGGACTGGAAAAACTATGGAAGAGCTGTTTGGGAAAGATTCGGGAGTTTGTTTTCGAAGTTACCTTGTTCGATCGATCTAGGATCCACTGTACTCGCCCACCAGAATTTGCTCCCGGAACCCCCCGATCAGCCAAAGCGGGTCGGGGGGCCTTGGTTCAACGAGGGTTACTCCATATGCTAGCCTATGTCAATATAAGGTGCGGGTTAGCCGTTTCTCCCCCACCGGACTATTGCTTAAGAAGTGG
>NC_143435.1:922500-925000 GCF_059467195.1 Physcomitrium patens | reverse complement strand
GATGGATTAGTTAGTGGGCAATGATTACCTGTACGATGCATTAGTTAGCAAGTCATTAACATATTTGTACAACCAATTGATTGCACACACACAAATTTATCTCCAAAGTGACATGTAAACGATTTAGTGGATTTTTGACATGACATGGACTACCACGTGGCAGCCACATCAGCAAGGTAACACGTGGCACTTGAAAAAATCAATTTAGTATTCTTCTGCCTTTTATTTTTCTACCTTATTCCAGTTAATTAAATTACTTTAATATTTTTAATTCACCAATTTATTTTTATTTTTATTTATATTTCTGTCTAGGCGCAAGACTGGGCGGCCAGCAAGGAGTCGAGACAGGGAGTTAATTTTAAAATTGATTTTTAAAAAATGATTTATTTATTTATTTCCACCTATGCGGAAGACTGGGCGGCCAACGAGGAGTCGAGACAGCCAGGAGTCGGGACTTGGGCAAGGGAGCGGGACAAGAGGTCGGGACTCGCGGCGGGACAAGGAAGAGGAGGAGGAAGTCCGGGACTCGCGACGGGACTGGGACTCGCGCCGGGACTAGGGAGTCGCGGCGGGACAAGGAAGAGGAGGAGGAAGTCCGGGACTCGCGACGGGACTGGGACTCGCGCCGGGACTAGGGAGTCGCGGCGGGACAAGGAAGAGGAGGAGGAAGTCCGGGACTCGCGACGGGACTGGGACTCGCGCCGGGACTAGGGAGTCGCGGCGGGACAAGGAAGAGGAGGAGGAAGTCCGGGACTCGCGACGGGACTGGGACTCGCGCCGGGACTAGGGAGTCGCGGCGGGACAAGGAAGAGGAGGAGGAAGTCCGGGACTCGCGACGGGACTGGGACTCGCGCCGGGACTAGGGAGTCGCGGCGGGACAAGGAAGAGGAGGAGGAAGTCCGGGACTCGCGCCGGGACTAGGGAGTCGCGGCGGGACAAGGAAGAGGAGGAGGAAGTCCGGGACTCGCCACGGGACTAGGGAGTCGCGGCGGGACAAGGAAGAGAAGGAGGAAGTCCGGGACTCGCGACGGGACTGGGACTCGCGGCAGGACAAGGAAGAGAAGGAGGAGGTCCGGGACTCGCGCCGGGACTAGGAAGAGGGGGAGGAGGTCCGGGACTCGCGACGGGACTAGGAAGTGGGGGAGGAGGTCCGGGACTCGCGCCGGGACTAGGGAAGAGGAGGAGGAGGAGGAAGGCCGGGACTGGGACTCGCGGCGGGAGTAGGTAGTGGGGAGGAGGTCCGGGACTCGCAGCGGGACAAGGAGGAAGTCGGGGAGGAGGGCCGGGACCAGGAGTCGCGGCGGGGATAGCAGGCAGGACAGGGAGGGTGGGTGGTCTTCCACAAAAAAAAGTGTGTCTCGGAACTTCCTTAGTGCAGTAGGACGGGGGGGCCTGCCGAATCCCACAGAGAGTACTATGTGGGGAAGGGTTCCTCTGAAGCGTCTCGGGAAAAGTCGTGAGGGGGTGACGGTTGCTCGGTGCCTACGGGTCCCGACTGCTCGCTGCCTTCTTTGAGCCCAGTACCGACGTTCGCAGGGGGATACCTGGATACTACTGGGGTTACCTGGATACTTCTGGCGTGTTACCTTGGATCAGTGAGGAGTGGGGGTTAGTTTCCCGGCGACGCGACCCTCTGAGGAGGTCCCGCGGAGGGTCGCCGAGTATTATATGGTGAGCTGGCTGTCAAGGATTGTGAGTCCCGCTGCCAAAATTTTTTTTGGTGCGCGGGCGACTGGAAAAAGAGGGTTGGTCTTGTGCCGATACGCGTAACGTCGCAGCGAGTCCCAAGAGCTAGTAACCATTTTTGGCGGGGGGCGATGGCCTCGGTATTGTCAAGCCATTCTCTCATTCATTTGGGAGGGTGGGGAGAAGTGTTTGCCGAGGCCGTTCAAGCTCCGCCTGGTCGACCACCACTGTGACCGCCACCGCGCTCGATCTCTATTGCAAGCTCAGGTGAAATTCCTGATAAACTTGGAGGGGGTGTGGGACGCGTTCGCAGTGTGGGCCGAGGAGTCATAACATCCCAGGTCGGAATGTGAAAATGGAACTTCGAAACCGGTGAGAGTTCTCTCGTCGGCTAGGGGTTTCACAAAAGTAACATTTCTATAAATTTCTATCCGACCCCTCCATTAATTTGGAGGGGCGATGGGCCCCAGGATTGGACATACTTCTTGCTGATTTGTCTTTTGAGGAAAATCCTTCGCGGTGATGGTTACTTTTTCATTTTTTAATGTGTGTATCGGCCTCGTCGGTTTCTCTCTTTCCTGGTCACATTCCCGAAAAAGGCCGCAGCACCTATGATTCTCTTCCGGGGGTCTAACTCTCCCTCTCTCTCTATCCTTCTCTTTGTCTGGCTCTCTCTGGCTTCACTTTTTGTGGTGTGTGCCTCTGGGGGTCTGGTTGGAATTTGCCGTTGGCTTTTTGCCCTCTCTTTTTGCCTTTTATCCATCGCAAAGAAGGGTGTGTGTGTTCTCACCTGGGGTTGGAATGAAGGACGGGG
>NC_143435.1:900000-902500 GCF_059467195.1 Physcomitrium patens | reverse complement strand
TCTTCTCCGACATGGCAGTCCACTTAGCATTTGTCATGTGACAGGGCAGCCAGGTAGCTGACGTGGCATTTCAAAAAGTTAAAAAAAATAAAAATAAAAGCTGAAAGGGTGGAGAATATAATATTTACATGTTAGAGGTTAATTTATCAAGGATTTTGATCTATTTGGTGCTGATGTGGCACAGTGTAGTGTTAAAAAAATAAAAGTAAATGAAGGATGCATATTTGCAAACAAGTATTGTCACAATACAAAATGTTGGGTTTTGAAATTACAATGCTAGTTTATATGTTATGAGATTAAAATTTCAGAGTCTAGGTTGTATGATTAAAAGAACAAAGTATGAGTTGAGGGGGGGTTAGGGGTTAGGGTTTAGGGTTTAGGGTTTTAGGGTTTGCATGGGGTATATAAACCTAGATTCTAGGATTCACATAGATTATATAAAGGGTTTAGAAAGTTGGGCTTGGAGTATGTAAAGAGAAGATAGATTTAAGAATTCACACAAACAAAAATAAATTGGATGTGGAGTGTGAAGGATGAAGAATTGAAGACATTAAGTTTCAGTGGTGATGGATTAGTTAGTGGGCAATGATTACCTGTACGATGCATTAGTTAGCAAGTCATTAACATATTTGTACAACCAATTGATTGCACACACACAAATTTATCTCCAAAGTGACATGTAAACGATTTAGTGGATTTTTGACATGACATGGACTACCACGTGGCAGCCACATCAGCAAGGTAACACGTGGCACTTGAAAAAATCAATTTAGTATTCTTCTGCCTTTTATTTTTCTACCTTATTCCAGTTAATTAAATTACTTTAATATTTTTAATTCACCAATTTATTTTTATTTTTATTTATATTTCTGTCTAGGCGCAAGACTGGGCGGCCAGCAAGGAGTCGAGACAGGGAGTTAATTTTAAAATTGATTTTTAAAAAATGATTTATTTATTTATTTCCACCTATGCGGAAGACTGGGCGGCCAACGAGGAGTCGAGACAGCCAGGAGTCGGGACTTGGGCAAGGGAGCGGGACAAGAGGTCGGGACTCGCGGCGGGACAAGGAAGAGGAGGAGGAAGTCCGGGACTCGCGACGGGACTGGGACTCGCGCCGGGACTAGGGAGTCGCGGCGGGACAAGGAAGAGGAGGAGGAAGTCCGGGACTCGCGACGGGACTGGGACTCGCGCCGGGACTAGGGAGTCGCGGCGGGACAAGGAAGAGGAGGAGGAAGTCCGGGACTCGCGACGGGACTGGGACTCGCGCCGGGACTAGGGAGTCGCGGCGGGACAAGGAAGAGGAGGAGGAAGTCCGGGACTCGCGACGGGACTGGGACTCGCGCCGGGACTAGGGAGTCGCGGCGGGACAAGGAAGAGGAGGAGGAAGTCCGGGACTCGCGACGGGACTGGGACTCGCGCCGGGACTAGGGAGTCGCGGCGGGACAAGGAAGAGGAGGAGGAAGTCCGGGACTCGCGCACGGGACTAGGGAGTCGCGGCGGGACAAGGAAGAGGAGGAGGAAGTCCGGGACTCGCCACGGGACTAGGGAGTCGCGGCGGGACAAGGAAGAGAAGGAGGAAGTCCGGGACTCGCGACGGGACTGGGACTCGCGGCAGGACAAGGAAGAGAAGGAGGAGGTCCGGGACTCGCGCCGGGACTAGGAAGAGGGGAGGAGGTCCGGGACTCGCGACGGGACTAGGAAGTGGGGAGGAGGTCCGGGACTCGCGCCGGGACTAGGGAAGAGGAGGAGGAGGAGGAAGGCCGGGACTGGGACTCGCGGCGGGAGTAGGTAGTGGGGAGGAGGTCCGGGACTCGCAGCGGGACAAGGAGGAAGTCGGGGAGGAGGGCCGGGACCAGGAGTCGCGGCGGGGATAGCAGGCAGGACAGGGAGGGTGGGTGGTCTTCCACAAAAAAAAGTGTGTCTCGGAACTTCCTTAGTGCAGTAGGACGGGGGCCTGCCGAATCCCACAGAGAGTACTATGTGGGGAAGGGTTCCTCTGAAGCGTCTCGGGAAAAGTCGTGAGGGGGTGACGGTTGCTCGGTGCCTACGGGTCCCGACTGCTCGCTGCCTTCTTTGAGCCCAGTACCGACGTTCGCAGGGGGATACCTGGATACTACTGGGGTTACCTGGATACTTCTGGCGTGTTACCTTGGATCAGTGAGGAGTGGGGGTTAGTTTCCCGGCGACGCGACCCTCTGAGGAGGTCCCGCGGAGGGTCGCCGAGTATTATATGGTGAGCTGGCTGTCAAGGATTGTGAGTCCCGCTGCCAAAATTTTTTTTGGTGCGCGGGCGACTGGAAAAAGAGGGTTGGTCTTGTGCCGATACGCGTAACGTCGCAGCGAGTCCCAAGAGCTAGTAACCATTTTTGGCGGGGGGCGATGGCCTCGGTATTGTCAAGCCATTCTCTCATTCATTTGGGAGGGTGGGGAGAAGTGTTTGCCGAGGCCGTTCAAGCTCCGCCTGGTCGACCACCACTGTGACCGCCACCGCGCTCGATCT
>NC_143435.1:887500-890000 GCF_059467195.1 Physcomitrium patens | reverse complement strand
CGGAAGACTGGGCGGCCAACGAGGAGTCGAGACAGCCAGGAGTCGGGACTTGGGCAAGGGAGCGGGACAAGAGGTCGGGACTCGCGGCGGGACAAGGAAGAGGAGGAGGAAGTCCGGGACTCGCGACGGGACTGGGACTCGCGCCGGGACTAGGGAGTCGCGGCGGGACAAGGAAGAGGAGGAGGAAGTCCGGGACTCGCGACGGGACTGGGACTCGCGCCGGGACTAGGGAGTCGCGGCGGGACAAGGAAGAGGAGGAGGAAGTCCGGGACTCGCGACGGGACTCGGGACTCGCGCCGGGACTAGGGAGTCGCGGCGGGACAAGGAAGAGGAGGAGGAAGTCCGGGACTCGCGACGGGACTGGGACTCGCGCCGGGACTAGGGAGTCGCGGCGGGACAAGGAAGAGGAGGAGGAAGTCCGGGACTCGCGCCGGGACTCGCGCCGGGACTAGGGAGTCGCGGCGGGACAAGGAAGAGGAGGAGGAAGTCCGGGACTCGCGCACGGGACTAGGGAGTCGCGGCGGGACAAGGAAGAGGAGGAGGAAGTCCGGGACTCGCCACGGGACTAGGGAGTCGCGGCGGGACAAGGAAGAGAAGGAGGAAGTCCGGGACTCGCGACGGGACTGGGACTCGCGGCAGGACAAGGAAGAGAAGGAGGAGGTCCGGGACTCGCGCCGGGACTAGGAAGAGGGGAGGAGGTCCGGGACTCGCGACGGGACTAGGAAGTGGGGAGGAGGTCCGGGACTCGCGCCGGGACTAGGGAAGAGGAGGAGGAGGAGGAAGGCCGGGACTGGGACTCGCGGCGGGAGTAGGTAGTGGGGAGGAGGTCCGGGACTCGCAGCGGGACAAGGAGGAAGTCGGGGAGGAGGGCCGGGACCAGGAGTCGCGGCGGGGATAGCAGGCAGGACAGGGAGGGTGGGTGGTCTTCCACAAAAAAAAGTGTGTCTCGGAACTTCCTTAGTGCAGTAGGACGGGGGCCTGCCGAATCCCACAGAGAGTACTATGTGGGGAAGGGTTCCTCTGAAGCGTCTCGGGAAAAGTCGTGAGGGGGTGACGGTTGCTCGGTGCCTACGGGTCCCGACTGCTCGCTGCCTTCTTTGAGCCCAGTACCGACGTTCGCAGGGGGATACCTGGATACTACTGGGGTTACCTGGATACTTCTGGCGTGTTACCTTGGATCAGTGAGGAGTGGGGTTAGTTTCCCGGCGACGCGACCCTCTGAGGAGGTCCCGCGGAGGGTCGCCGAGTATTATATGGTGAGCTGGCTGTCAAGGATTGTGAGTCCCGCTGCCAAAATTTTTTTTGGTGCGCGGGCGACTGGAAAAAGAGGGTTGGTCTTGTGCCGATACGCGTAACGTCGCAGCGAGTCCCAAGAGCTAGTAACCATTTTTGGCGGGGGGCGATGGCCTCGGTATTGTCAAGCCATTCTCTCATTCATTTGGGAGGGTGGGGAGAAGTGTTTGCCGAGGCCGTTCAAGCTCCGCCTGGTCGACCACCACTGTGACCGCCACCGCGCTCGATCTCTATTGCAAGCTCAGGTGAAATTCCTGATAAACTTGGAGGGGGTGTGGGACGCGTTCGCAGTGTGGGCCGAGGAGTCATAACATCCCAGGTCGGAATGTGAAAATGGAACTTCGAAACCGGTGAGAGTTCTCTCGTCGGCTAGGGGTTTCACAAAAGTAACATTTCTATAAATTTCTATCCGACCCCTCCATTAATTTGGAGGGGCGATGGGCCCCGGGATTGGACATACTTCTTGCTGATTTGTCTTTTGAGGAAAATCCTTCGCGGTGATGGTTACTTTTTCATTTTTAATGTGTGTATCGGCCTCGTCGGTTTCTCTCTTTCCTGGTCACATTCCCGAAAAAGGCCGCAGCACCTATGATTCTCTTCCGGGGGTCTAACTCTCCCTCTCTCTCTATCCTTCTCTTTGTCTGGCTCTCTCTGGCTTCACTTTTTGTGGTGTGTGCCTCTGGGGGTCTGGTTGGAATTTGCCGTTGGCTTTTTGCCCTCTCTTTTTGCCTTTTATCCATCGCAAAGAAGGGTGTGTGTGTTCTCACCTGGGGTTGGAATGAAGGACGGGGAACCTCCTCGTCTTGTGAAGTGGGACCATCTTTTAGGATGATGGCTTTTTGCTGCCTGGTGTGTGCTTGGGTGGGGTTTGGTGGTGGCAGTCTACCTCTCCCTTTCTCCGGTAAGACCAGATGACTGGTTCGTCCGCTACTCTTGTGTTGGCCCTACCTTGGCCAACGGGAGTCGGCGACGCTCCAGACTGGATGGCATGATGTGGTGGTGTACCGAAGGGGGACATCCGAAGGGGAAGAGGGGCCGAGCCTCGCGAAACTTAGGTGTGTCGGGTTGTGTGATGTCGGAGATCCATTTTTTTGTGGCTGCCGTCGTGATTTCGCCCATCCAAACCTGAGTCGTTGCTGCGGACTGGAAAAACTATGGAAGAGCTGTTTGGGAAAGATTCGGGAGTTTGTTTTCGAAGTTACCTTGT
>NC_143435.1:865000-867500 GCF_059467195.1 Physcomitrium patens | reverse complement strand
GGTTTAGGGTTTTAGGGTTTGCATGGGGTATATAAACCTAGATTCTAGGATTCACATAGATTATATAAAGGGTTTAGAAAGTTGGGCTTGGAGTATGTAAAGAGAAGATAGATTTAAGAATTCACACAAACAAAAATAAATTGGATGTGGAGTGTGAAGGATGAAGAATTGAAGACATTAAGTTTCAGTGGTGATGGATTAGTTAGTGGGCAATGATTACCTGTACGATGCATTAGTTAGCAAGTCATTAACATATTTGTACAACCAATTGATTGCACACACACAAATTTATCTCCAAAGTGACATGTAAACGATTTAGTGGATTTTTGACATGACATGGACTACCACGTGGCAGCCACATCAGCAAGGTAACACGTGGCACTTGAAAAAATCAATTTAGTATTCTTCTGCCTTTTATTTTTCTACCTTATTCCAGTTAATTAAATTACTTTAATATTTTTAATTCACCAATTTATTTTTATTTTTATTTATATTTCTGTCTAGGCGCAAGACTGGGCGGCCAGCAAGGAGTCGAGACAGGGAGTTAATTTTAAAATTGATTTTTTAAAAAATGATTTATTTATTTATTTCCACCTATGCGGAAGACTGGGCGGCCAACGAGGAGTCGAGACAGCCAGGAGTCGGGACTTGGGCAAGGGAGCGGGACAAGAGGTCGGGACTCGCGGCGGGACAAGGAAGAGGAGGAGGAAGTCCGGGACTCGCGACGGGACTGGGACTCGCGCCGGGACTAGGGAGTCGCGGCGGGACAAGGAAGAGGAGGAGGAAGTCCGGGACTCGCGACGGGACTGGGACTCGCGCCGGGACTAGGGAGTCGCGGCGGGACAAGGAAGAGGAGGAGGAAGTCCGGGACTCGCGACGGGACTGGGACTCGCGCCGGGACTAGGGAGTCGCGGCGGGACAAGGAAGAGGAGGAGGAAGTCCGGGACTCGCGACGGGACTGGGACTCGCGCCGGGACTAGGGAGTCGCGGCGGGACAAGGAAGAGGAGGAGGAAGTCCGAAGTCCGGGACTCGCGCCGGGACTAGGGAGTCGCGGCGGGACAAGGAAGAGGAGGAGGAAGTCCGGGACTCGCGCACGGGACTAGGGAGTCGCGGCGGGACAAGGAAGAGGAGGAGGAAGTCCGGGACTCGCCACGGGACTAGGGAGTCGCGGCGGGACAAGGAAGAGAAGGAGGAAGTCCGGGACTCGCGACGGGACTGGGACTCGCGGCAGGACAAGGAAGAGAAGGAGGAGGTCCGGGACTCGCGCCGGGACTAGGAAGAGGGGAGGAGGTCCGGGACTCGCGACGGGACTAGGAAGTGGGGGAGGAGGTCCGGGACTCGCGCCGGGACTAGGGAAGAGGAGGAGGAGGAGGAAGGCCGGGACTGGGACTCGCGGCGGGAGTAGGTAGTGGGGAGGAGGTCCGGGACTCGCAGCGGGACAAGGAGGAAGTCGGGGAGGAGGGCCGGGACCAGGAGTCGCGGCGGGGATAGCAGGCAGGACAGGGAGGGTGGGTGGTCTTCCACAAAAAAAGTGTGTCTCGGAACTTCCTTAGTGCAGTAGGACGGGGGCCTGCCGAATCCCACAGAGAGTACTATGTGGGGAAGGGTTCCTCTGAAGCGTCTCGGGAAAAGTCGTGAGGGGGTGACGGTTGCTCGGTGCCTACGGGTCCCGACTGCTCGCTGCCTTCTTTGAGCCCAGTACCGACGTTCGCAGGGGGATACCTGGATACTACTGGGGTTACCTGGATACTTCTGGCGTGTTACCTTGGATCAGTGAGGAGTGGGGGTTAGTTTCCCGGCGACGCGACCCTCTGAGGAGGTCCCGCGGAGGGTCGCCGAGTATTATATGGTGAGCTGGCTGTCAAGGATTGTGAGTCCCGCTGCCAAAATTTTTTTTGGTGCGCGGGCGACTGGAAAAAGAGGGTTGGTCTTGTGCCGATACGCGTAACGTCGCAGCGAGTCCCAAGAGCTAGTAACCATTTTTGGCGGGGGGCGATGGCCTCGGTATTGTCAAGCCATTCTCTCATTCATTTGGGAGGGTGGGGAGAAGTGTTTGCCGAGGCCGTTCAAGCTCCGCCTGGTCGACCACCACTGTGACCGCCACCGCGCTCGATCTCTATTGCAAGCTCAGGTGAAATTCCTGATAAACTTGGAGGGGTGTGGGACGCGTTCGCAGTGTGGGCCGAGGAGTCATAACATCCCAGGTCGGAATGTGAAAATGGAACTTCGAAACCGGTGAGAGTTCTCTCGTCGGCTAGGGGTTTCACAAAAGTAACATTTCTATAAATTTCTATCCGACCCCTCCATTAATTTGGAGGGGCGATGGGCCCCGGGATTGGACATACTTCTTGCTGATTTGTCTTTTGAGGAAAATCCTTCGCGGTGATGGTTACTTTTTCATTTTTAATGTGTGTATCGGCCTCGTCGGTTTCTCTCTTTCCTGGTCACATTCCCGAAAAAGGCCGCAGCACCTATGATTCTCTTCCGGGGGTCTAACTC
>NC_143435.1:852500-855000 GCF_059467195.1 Physcomitrium patens | reverse complement strand
CTAGGGAGTCGCGGCGGGACAAGGAAGAGGAGGAGGAAGTCCGGGACTCGCGACGGGACTGGGACTCGCGCCGGGACTAGGGAGTCGCGGCGGGACAAGGAAGAGGAGGAGGAAGTCCGGGACTCGCGCCGGGACTAGGGAGTCGCGGCGGGACAAGGAAGAGGAGGAGGAAGTCCGGGACTCGCCACGGGACTAGGGAGTCGCGGCGGGACAAGGAAGAGAAGGAGGAAGTCCGGGACTCGCGACGGGACTGGGACTCGCGGCGGGACAAGGAAGAGAAGGAGGAGGTCCGGGACTCGCGCCGGGACTAGGAAGAGGGGGAGGAGGTCCGGGACTCGCGACGGGACTAGGAAGTGGGGGAGGAGGTCCGGGACTCGCGCCGGGACTAGGGAAGAGGAGGAGGAGGAGGAAGGCCGGGACTGGGACTCGCGGCGGGAGTAGGTAGTGGGGAGGAGGTCCGGGACTCGCAGCGGGACAAGGAGGAAGTCGGGGAGGAGGGCCGGGACCAGGAGTCGCGGCGGGGATAGCAGGCAGGACAGGGAGGGTGGGTGGTCTTCCACAAAAAAAGTGTGTCTCGGAACTTCCTTAGTGCAGTAGGACGGGGGGGCCTGCCGAATCCCACAGAGAGTACTATGTGGGGGAAGGGTTCCTCTGAAGCGTCTCGGGAAAAGTCGTGAGGGGGTGACGGTTGCTCGGTGCCTACGGGTCCCGACTGCTCGCTGCCTTCTTTGAGCCCAGTACCGACGTTCGCAGGGGGATACCTGGATACTACTGGGGTTACCTGGATACTTCTGGCGTGTTACCTTGGATCAGTGAGGAGTGGGGGTTAGTTTCCCGGCGACGCGACCCTCTGAGGAGGTCCCGCGGAGGGTCGCCGAGTATTATATGGTGAGCTGGCTGTCAAGGATTGTGAGTCCCGCTGCCAAAATTTTTTTTGGTGCGCGGGCGACTGGAAAAAGAGGGTTGGTCTTGTGCCGATACGCGTAACGTCGCAGCGAGTCCCAAGAGCTAGTAACCATTTTTGGCGGGGGGCGATGGCCTCGGTATTGTCAAGCCATTCTCTCATTCATTTGGGAGGGTGGGGAGAAGTGTTTGCCGAGGCCGTTCAAGCTCCGCCTGGTCGACCACCACTGTGACCGCCACCGCGCTCGATCTCTATTGCAAGCTCAGGTGAAATTCCTGATAAACTTGGAGGGGTGTGGGACGCGTTCGCAGTGTGGGCCGAGGAGTCATAACATCCCAGGTCGGAATGTGAAAATGGAACTTCGAAACCGGTGAGAGTTCTCTCGTCGGCTAGGGGTTTCACAAAAGTAACATTTCTATAAATTTCTATCCGACCCCTCCATTAATTTGGAGGGGCGATGGGCCCCCGGATTGGACATACTTCTTGCTGATTTGTCTTTTGAGGAAAATCCTTCGCGGTGATGGTTACTTTTTCATTTTTTAATGTGTGTATCGGCCTCGTCGGTTTCTCTCTTTCCTGGTCACATTCCCGAAAAAGGCCGCAGCACCTATGATTCTCTTCCGGGGGGGTCTAACTCTCCCTCTCTCTCTATCCTTCTCTTTGTCTGGCTCTCTCTGGCTTCACTTTTTGTGGTGTGTGCCTCTGGGGGTCTGGTTGGAATTTGCCGTTGGCTTTTTTGCCCTCTCTTTTTGCCTTTTATCCATCGCAAAGAAGGGTGTGTGTGTTCTCACCTGGGGTTGGAATGAAGGACGGGGAACCTCCTCGTCTTGTGAAGTGGGACCATCTTTTAGGATGATGGCTTTTTGCTGCCTGGTGTGTGCTTGGGTGGGGTTTGGTGGTGGCAGTCTACCTCTCCCTTTCTCCGGTAAGACCAGATGACTGGTTCGTCCGCTACTCTTGTGTTGGCCCTACCTTGGCCAACGGGAGTCGGCGACGCTCCAGACTGGATGGCATGATGTGGTGGTGTACCGAAGGGGGACATCCGAAGGGGAAGAGGGGCCGAGCCTCGCGAAACTTAGGTGTGTCGGGTTGTGTGATGTCGGAGATCCATTTTTTTGTGGCTGCCGTCGTGATTTCGCCCATCCAAACCTGAGTCGTTGCTGCGGACTGGAAAAACTATGGAAGAGCTGTTTGGGAAAGATTCGGGAGTTTGTTTTCGAAGTTACCTTGTTCGATCGATCTAGGATCCACTGTACTCGCCCACCAGAATTTGCTCCCGGAACCCCCCGATCAGCCAAAGCGGGTCGGGGGGCCTTGGTTCAACGAGGGTTACTCCATATGCTAGCCTATGTCAATATAAGGTGCGGGTTAGCCGTTTCTCCCCCACCGGACTATTGCTTAAGAAGTGGACTATCGACCCCCCTCTCCGTCAAAGGTTTGGGGGCCAGGGCTTAGAATGTACTTCAGGTGGTGCGGAGGTAGGAGGCGAGAGGTGGATGAAATCGATCGGATGAGGTGATGGAGGGGTCAACTTCGCAGGAAGTTCTGGGGGTTTGTTCCAGCCGGATGTTGGGAGAGAGATACAGGCCATATAAT
>NC_143435.1:830000-832500 GCF_059467195.1 Physcomitrium patens | reverse complement strand
ATTTAGTATTCTTCTGCCTTTTATTTTTCTACCTTATTCCAGTTAATTAAATTACTTTAATATTTTTAATTCACCAATTTATTTTTATTTTTATTTATATTTCTGTCTAGGCGCAAGACTGGGCGGCCAGCAAGGAGTCGAGACAGGGAGTTAATTTTAAAATTGATTTTTAAAAAATGATTTATTTATTTATTTCCACCTATGCGGAAGACTGGGCGGCCAACGAGGAGTCGAGACAGCCAGGAGTCGGGACTTGGGCAAGGGAGCGGGACAAGAGGTCGGGACTCGCGGCGGGACAAGGAAGAGGAGGAGGAAGTCCGGGACTCGCGACGGGACTGGGACTCGCGCCGGGACTAGGGAGTCGCGGCGGGACAAGGAAGAGGAGGAGGAAGTCCGGGACTCGCGACGGGACTGGGACTCGCGCCGGGACTAGGGAGTCGCGGCGGGACAAGGAAGAGGAGGAGGAAGTCCGGGACTCGCGACGGGACTGGGACTCGCGCCGGGACTAGGGAGTCGCGGCGGGACAAGGAAGAGGAGGAGGAAGTCCGGGACTCGCGACGGGACTGGGACTCGCGCCGGGACTAGGGAGTCGCGGCGGGACAAGGAAGAGGAGGAGGAAGTCCGGGACTCGCGCCGGGACTAGGGAGTCGCGGCGGGACAAGGAAGAGGAGGAGGAAGTCCGGGACTCGCGCCGGGACTAGGGAGTCGCGGCGGGACAAGGAAGAGGAGGAGGAAGTCCGGGACTCGCCACGGGACTAGGGAGTCGCGGCGGGACAAGGAAGAGAAGGAGGAAGTCCGGGACTCGCGACGGGACTGGGACTCGCGGCGGGACAAGGAAGAGAAGGAGGAGGTCCGGGACTCGCGCCGGGACTAGGAAGAGGGGGAGGAGGTCCGGGACTCGCGACGGGACTAGGAAGTGGGGGAGGAGGTCCGGGACTCGCGCCGGGACTAGGGAAGAGGAGGAGGAGGAGGAAGGCCGGGACTGGGACTCGCGGCGGGAGTAGGTAGTGGGGAGGAGGTCCGGGACTCGCAGCGGGACAAGGAGGAAGTCGGGGAGGAGGGCCGGGACCAGGAGTCGCGGCGGGGATAGCAGGCAGGACAGGGAGGGTGGGTGGTCTTCCACAAAAAAAAGTGTGTCTCGGAACTTCCTTAGTGCAGTAGGACGGGGGCCTGCCGAATCCCACAGAGAGTACTATGTGGGGAAGGGTTCCTCTGAAGCGTCTCGGGAAAAGTCGTGAGGGGGTGACGGTTGCTCGGTGCCTACGGGTCCCGACTGCTCGCTGCCTTCTTTGAGCCCAGTACCGACGTTCGCAGGGGGATACCTGGATACTACTGGGGTTACCTGGATACTTCTGGCGTGTTACCTTGGATCAGTGAGGAGTGGGGGTTAGTTTCCCGGCGACGCGACCCTCTGAGGAGGTCCCGCGGAGGGTCGCCGAGTATTATATGGTGAGCTGGCTGTCAAGGATTGTGAGTCCCGCTGCCAAAATTTTTTTTGGTGCGCGGGCGACTGGAAAAAGAGGGTTGGTCTTGTGCCGATACGCGTAACGTCGCAGCGAGTCCCAAGAGCTAGTAACCATTTTTGGCGGGGGGCGATGGCCTCGGTATTGTCAAGCCATTCTCTCATTCATTTGGGAGGGTGGGGAGAAGTGTTTGCCGAGGCCGTTCAAGCTCCGCCTGGTCGACCACCACTGTGACCGCCACCGCGCTCGATCTCTATTGCAAGCTCAGGTGAAATTCCTGATAAACTTGGAGGGGTGTGGGACGCGTTCGCAGTGTGGGCCGAGGAGTCATAACATCCCAGGTCGGAATGTGAAAATGGAACTTCGAAACCGGTGAGAGTTCTCTCGTCGGCTAGGGGTTTCACAAAAGTAACATTTCTATAAATTTCTATCCGACCCCTCCATTAATTTGGAGGGGCGATGGGCCCCGGGATTGGACATACTTCTTGCTGATTTGTCTTTTGAGGAAAATCCTTCGCGGTGATGGTTACTTTTTCATTTTTTAATGTGTGTATCGGCCTCGTCGGTTTCTCTCTTTCCTGGTCACATTCCCGAAAAAGGCCGCAGCACCTATGATTCTCTTCCGGGGGGGTCTAACTCTCCCTCTCTCTCTATCCTTCTCTTTGTCTGGCTCTCTCTGGCTTCACTTTTTGTGGTGTGTGCCTCTGGGGGTCTGGTTGGAATTTGCCGTTGGCTTTTTTGCCCTCTCTTTTTGCCTTTTATCCATCGCAAAGAAGGGTGTGTGTGTTCTCACCTGGGGTTGGAATGAAGGACGGGGAACCTCCTCGTCTTGTGAAGTGGGACCATCTTTTAGGATGATGGCTTTTTGCTGCCTGGTGTGTGCTTGGGTGGGGTTTGGTGGTGGCAGTCTACCTCTCCCTTTCTCCGGTAAGACCAGATGACTGGTTCGTCCGCTACTCTTGTGTTGGCCCTACCTTGGCCAACGGGAGTCGGCGACGCTCCAGACTGGATGGCATGATGTGGTGGTGTACCGAAGG
>NC_143435.1:807500-810000 GCF_059467195.1 Physcomitrium patens | reverse complement strand
ATGAAGGATGCATATTTGCAAACAAGTATTGTCACAATACAAAATGTTGGGTTTTGAAATTACAATGCTAGTTTATATGTTATGAGATTAAAATTTCAGAGTCTAGGTTGTATGATTAAAAGAACAAAGTATGAGTTGAGGGGTTAGGGGTTAGGGGTTAGGGTTTAGGGTTTAGGGTTTTAGGGTTTGCATGGGGTATATAAACCTAGATTCTAGGATTCACATAGATTATATAAAGGGTTTAGAAAGTTGGGCTTGGAGTATGTAAAGAGAAGATAGATTTAAGAATTCACACAAACAAAAATAAATTGGATGTGGAGTGTGAAGGATGAAGAATTGAAGACATTAAGTTTCAGTGGTGATGGATTAGTTAGTGGGCAATGATTACCTGTACGATGCATTAGTTAGCAAGTCATTAACATATTTGTACAACCAATTGATTGCACACACACAAATTTATCTCCAAAGTGACATGTAAACGATTTAGTGGATTTTTGACATGACATGGACTACCACGTGGCAGCCACATCAGCAAGGTAACACGTGGCACTTGAAAAAATCAATTTAGTATTCTTCTGCCTTTTATTTTTCTACCTTATTCCAGTTAATTAAATTACTTTAATATTTTTAATTCACCAATTTATTTTTATTTTTATTTATATTTCTGTCTAGGCGCAAGACTGGGCGGCCAGCAAGGAGTCGAGACAGGGAGTTAATTTTAAAATTGATTTTTTAAAAAATGATTTATTTATTTATTTCCACCTATGCGGAAGACTGGGCGGCCAACGAGGAGTCGAGACAGCCAGGAGTCGGGACTTGGGCAAGGGAGCGGGACAAGAGGTCGGGACTCGCGGCGGGACAAGGAAGAGGAGGAGGAAGTCCGGGACTCGCGACGGGACTGGGACTCGCGCCGGGACTAGGGAGTCGCGGCGGGACAAGGAAGAGGAGGAGGAAGTCCGGGACTCGCGACGGGACTGGGACTCGCGCCGGGACTAGGGAGTCGCGGCGGGACAAGGAAGAGGAGGAGGAAGTCCGGGACTCGCGACGGGACTGGGACTCGCGCCGGGACTAGGGAGTCGCGGCGGGACAAGGAAGAGGAGGAGGAAGTCCGGGACTCGCGACGGGACTGGGACTCGCGCCGGGACTAGGGAGTCGCGGCGGGACAAGGAAGAGGAGGAGGAAGTCCGGGACTCGCGCCGGGACTAGGGAGTCGCGGCGGGACAAGGAAGAGGAGGAGGAAGTCCGGGACTCGCCACGGGACTAGGGAGTCGCGGCGGGACAAGGAAGAGGAGGAGGAAGTCCGGGACTCGCCACGGGACTAGGGAGTCGCGGCGGGACAAGGAAGAGAAGGAGGAAGTCCGGGACTCGCGACGGGACTGGGACTCGCGGCGGGACAAGGAAGAGAAGGAGGAGGTCCGGGACTCGCGCCGGGACTAGGAAGAGGGGGAGGAGGTCCGGGACTCGCGACGGGACTAGGAAGTGGGGAGGAGGTCCGGGACTCGCGCCGGGACTAGGGAAGAGGAGGAGGAGGAGGAAGGCCGGGACTGGGACTCGCGGCGGGAGTAGGTAGTGGGGAGGAGGTCCGGGACTCGCAGCGGGACAAGGAGGAAGTCGGGGAGGAGGGCCGGGACCAGGAGTCGCGGCGGGGATAGCAGGCAGGACAGGGAGGGTGGGTGGTCTTCCACAAAAAAAAGTGTGTCTCGGAACTTCCTTAGTGCAGTAGGACGGGGGCCTGCCGAATCCCACAGAGAGTACTATGTGGGGAAGGGTTCCTCTGAAGCGTCTCGGGAAAAGTCGTGAGGGGGTGACGGTTGCTCGGTGCCTACGGGTCCCGACTGCTCGCTGCCTTCTTTGAGCCCAGTACCGACGTTCGCAGGGGGATACCTGGATACTACTGGGGTTACCTGGATACTTCTGGCGTGTTACCTTGGATCAGTGAGGAGTGGGGGTTAGTTTCCCGGCGACGCGACCCTCTGAGGAGGTCCCGCGGAGGGTCGCCGAGTATTATATGGTGAGCTGGCTGTCAAGGATTGTGAGTCCCGCTGCCAAAATTTTTTTTGGTGCGCGGGCGACTGGAAAAAGAGGGTTGGTCTTGTGCCGATACGCGTAACGTCGCAGCGAGTCCCAAGAGCTAGTAACCATTTTTGGCGGGGGGCGATGGCCTCGGTATTGTCAAGCCATTCTCTCATTCATTTGGGAGGGTGGGGAGAAGTGTTTGCCGAGGCCGTTCAAGCTCCGCCTGGTCGACCACCACTGTGACCGCCACCGCGCTCGATCTCTATTGCAAGCTCAGGTGAAATTCCTGATAAACTTGGAGGGGTGTGGGACGCGTTCGCAGTGTGGGCCGAGGAGTCATAACATCCCAGGTCGGAATGTGAAAATGGAACTTCGAAACCGGTGAGAGTTCTCTCGTCGGCTAGGGGTTTCACAAAAGTAACATTTCTATAAATTTCTATCCGACCCCTCCATTAATTTGGAGGGGCGATGGGCCCCAGGATTG
>NC_143435.1:795000-797500 GCF_059467195.1 Physcomitrium patens | reverse complement strand
TCGCGCCGGGACTAGGGAGTCGCGGCGGGACAAGGAAGAGGAGGAGGAAGTCCGGGACTCGCGACGGGACTGGGACTCGCGCCGGGACTAGGGAGTCGCGGCGGGACAAGGAAGAGGAGGAGGAAGTCCGGGACTCGCGACGGGACTGGGACTCGCGCCGGGACTAGGGAGTCGCGGCGGGACAAGGAAGAGGAGGAGGAAGTCCGGGACTCGCGACGGGACTGGGACTCGCGCCGGGACTAGGGAGTCGCGGCGGGACAAGGAAGAGGAGGAGGAAGTCCGGGACTCGCGCACGGGACTAGGGAGTCGCGGCGGGACAAGGAAGAGGAGGAGGAAGTCCGGGACTCGCCACGGGACTAGGGAGTCGCGGCGGGACAAGGAAGAGAAGGAGGAAGTCCGGGACTCGCGACGGGACTGGGACTCGCGGCAGGACAAGGAAGAGAAGGAGGAGGTCCGGGACTCGCGCCGGGACTAGGAAGAGGGGGAGGAGGTCCGGGACTCGCGACGGGACTAGGAAGTGGGGGAGGAGGTCCGGGACTCGCGCCGGGACTAGGGAAGAGGAGGAGGAGGAGGAAGGCCGGGACTGGGACTCGCGGCGGGAGTAGGTAGTGGGGAGGAGGTCCGGGACTCGCAGCGGGACAAGGAGGAAGTCGGGGAGGAGGGCCGGGACCAGGAGTCGCGGCGGGGATAGCAGGCAGGACAGGGAGGGTGGGTGGTCTTCCACAAAAAAAAGTGTGTCTCGGAACTTCCTTAGTGCAGTAGGACGGGGGGGCCTGCCGAATCCCACAGAGAGTACTATGTGGGGAAGGGTTCCTCTGAAGCGTCTCGGGAAAAGTCGTGAGGGGGTGACGGTTGCTCGGTGCCTACGGGTCCCGACTGCTCGCTGCCTTCTTTGAGCCCAGTACCGACGTTCGCAGGGGGATACCTGGATACTACTGGGGTTACCTGGATACTTCTGGCGTGTTACCTTGGATCAGTGAGGAGTGGGGGTTAGTTTCCCGGCGACGCGACCCTCTGAGGAGGTCCCGCGGAGGGTCGCCGAGTATTATATGGTGAGCTGGCTGTCAAGGATTGTGAGTCCCGCTGCCAAAATTTTTTTTGGTGCGCGGGCGACTGGAAAAAGAGGGTTGGTCTTGTGCCGATACGCGTAACGTCGCAGCGAGTCCCAAGAGCTAGTAACCATTTTTGGCGGGGGGCGATGGCCTCGGTATTGTCAAGCCATTCTCTCATTCATTTGGGAGGGTGGGGAGAAGTGTTTGCCGAGGCCGTTCAAGCTCCGCCTGGTCGACCACCACTGTGACCGCCACCGCGCTCGATCTCTATTGCAAGCTCAGGTGAAATTCCTGATAAACTTGGAGGGGTGTGGGACGCGTTCGCAGTGTGGGCCGAGGAGTCATAACATCCCAGGTCGGAATGTGAAAATGGAACTTCGAAACCGGTGAGAGTTCTCTCGTCGGCTAGGGGTTTCACAAAAGTAACATTTCTATAAATTTCTATCCGACCCCTCCATTAATTTGGAGGGGCGATGGGCCCCAGGATTGGACATACTTCTTGCTGATTTGTCTTTTGAGGAAAATCCTTCGCGGTGATGGTTACTTTTTCATTTTTTAATGTGTGTATCGGCCTCGTCGGTTTCTCTCTTTCCTGGTCACATTCCCGAAAAAGGCCGCAGCACCTATGATTCTCTTCCGGGGGTCTAACTCTCCCTCTCTCTCTATCCTTCTCTTTGTCTGGCTCTCTCTGGCTTCACTTTTTGTGGTGTGTGCCTCTGGGGGTCTGGTTGGAATTTGCCGTTGGCTTTTTGCCCTCTCTTTTTGCCTTTTATCCATCGCAAAGAAGGGTGTGTGTGTTCTCACCTGGGGTTGGAATGAAGGACGGGAACCTCCTCGTCTTGTGAAGTGGGACCATCTTTTAGGATGATGGCTTTTTGCTGCCTGGTGTGTGCTTGGGTGGGGTTTGGTGGTGGCAGTCTACCTCTCCCTTTCTCCGGTAAGACCAGATGACTGGTTCGTCCGCTACTCTTGTGTTGGCCCTACCTTGGCCAACGGGAGTCGGCGACGCTCCAGACTGGATGGCATGATGTGGTGGTGTACCGAAGGGGGACATCCGAAGGGGAAGAGGGGCCGAGCCTCGCGAAACTTAGGTGTGTCGGGTTGTGTGATGTCGGAGATCCATTTTTTTGTGGCTGCCGTCGTGATTTCGCCCATCCAAACCTGAGTCGTTGCTGCGGACTGGAAAAACTATGGAAGAGCTGTTTGGGAAAGATTCGGGAGTTTGTTTTCGAAGTTACCTTGTTCGATCGATCTAGGATCCACTGTACTCGCCCACCAGAATTTGCTCCCGGAACCCCCCGATCAGCCAAAGCGGGTCGGGGGGCCTTGGTTCAACGAGGGTTACTCCATATGCTAGCCTATGTCAATATAAGGTGCGGGTTAGCCGTTTCTCCCCCACCGGACTATTGCTTAAGAAGTGGACTATCGACCCCCCTCTCCGTCAAAGG
>NC_143435.1:772500-775000 GCF_059467195.1 Physcomitrium patens | reverse complement strand
AGCAAGTCATTAACATATTTGTACAACCAATTGATTGCACACACACAAATTTATCTCCAAAGTGACATGTAAACGATTTAGTGGATTTTTGACATGACATGGACTACCACGTGGCAGCCACATCAGCAAGGTAACACGTGGCACTTGAAAAAATCAATTTAGTATTCTTCTGCCTTTTATTTTTCTACCTTATTCCAGTTAATTAAATTACTTTAATATTTTTAATTCACCAATTTATTTTTATTTTTATTTATATTTCTGTCTAGGCGCAAGACTGGGCGGCCAGCAAGGAGTCGAGACAGGGAGTTAATTTTAAAATTGATTTTTAAAAAATGATTTATTTATTTATTTCCACCTATGCGGAAGACTGGGCGGCCAACGAGGAGTCGAGACAGCCAGGAGTCGGGACTTGGGCAAGGGAGCGGGACAAGAGGTCGGGACTCGCGGCGGGACAAGGAAGAGGAGGAGGAAGTCCGGGACTCGCGACGGGACTGGGACTCGCGCCGGGACTAGGGAGTCGCGGCGGGACAAGGAAGAGGAGGAGGAAGTCCGGGACTCGCGACGGGACTGGGACTCGCGCCGGGACTAGGGAGTCGCGGCGGGACAAGGAAGAGGAGGAGGAAGTCCGGGACTCGCGACGGGACTGGGACTCGCGCCGGGACTAGGGAGTCGCGGCGGGACAAGGAAGAGGAGGAGGAAGTCCGGGACTCGCGACGGGACTGGGACTCGCGCCGGGACTAGGGAGTCGCGGCGGGACAAGGAAGAGGAGGAGGAAGTCCGGGACTCGCGGGGACTCGCGCCGGGACTAGGGAGTCGCGGCGGGACAAGGAAGAGGAGGAGGAAGTCCGGGACTCGCGCACGGGACTAGGGAGTCGCGGCGGGACAAGGAAGAGGAGGAGGAAGTCCGGGACTCGCCACGGGACTAGGGAGTCGCGGCGGGACAAGGAAGAGAAGGAGGAAGTCCGGGACTCGCGACGGGACTGGGACTCGCGGCAGGACAAGGAAGAGAAGGAGGAGGTCCGGGACTCGCGCCGGGACTAGGAAGAGGGGAGGAGGTCCGGGACTCGCGACGGGACTAGGAAGTGGGGAGGAGGTCCGGGACTCGCGCCGGGACTAGGGAAGAGGAGGAGGAGGAGGAAGGCCGGGACTGGGACTCGCGGCGGGAGTAGGTAGTGGGGAGGAGGTCCGGGACTCGCAGCGGGACAAGGAGGAAGTCGGGGAGGAGGGCCGGGACCAGGAGTCGCGGCGGGGATAGCAGGCAGGACAGGGAGGGTGGGTGGTCTTCCACAAAAAAAAGTGTGTCTCGGAACTTCCTTAGTGCAGTAGGACGGGGGGGCCTGCCGAATCCCACAGAGAGTACTATGTGGGGAAGGGTTCCTCTGAAGCGTCTCGGGAAAAGTCGTGAGGGGGTGACGGTTGCTCGGTGCCTACGGGTCCCGACTGCTCGCTGCCTTCTTTGAGCCCAGTACCGACGTTCGCAGGGGGATACCTGGATACTACTGGGGTTACCTGGATACTTCTGGCGTGTTACCTTGGATCAGTGAGGAGTGGGGGTTAGTTTCCCGGCGACGCGACCCTCTGAGGAGGTCCCGCGGAGGGTCGCCGAGTATTATATGGTGAGCTGGCTGTCAAGGATTGTGAGTCCCGCTGCCAAAATTTTTTTTGGTGCGCGGGCGACTGGAAAAAGAGGGTTGGTCTTGTGCCGATACGCGTAACGTCGCAGCGAGTCCCAAGAGCTAGTAACCATTTTTGGCGGGGGGCGATGGCCTCGGTATTGTCAAGCCATTCTCTCATTCATTTGGGAGGGTGGGGAGAAGTGTTTGCCGAGGCCGTTCAAGCTCCGCCTGGTCGACCACCACTGTGACCGCCACCGCGCTCGATCTCTATTGCAAGCTCAGGTGAAATTCCTGATAAACTTGGAGGGGTGTGGGACGCGTTCGCAGTGTGGGCCGAGGAGTCATAACATCCCAGGTCGGAATGTGAAAATGGAACTTCGAAACCGGTGAGAGTTCTCTCGTCGGCTAGGGGTTTCACAAAAGTAACATTTCTATAAATTTCTATCCGACCCCTCCATTAATTTGGAGGGGCGATGGGCCCCGGGGATTGGACATACTTCTTGCTGATTTGTCTTTTGAGGAAAATCCTTCGCGGTGATGGTTACTTTTTCATTTTTTAATGTGTGTATCGGCCTCGTCGGTTTCTCTCTTTCCTGGTCACATTCCCGAAAAAGGCCGCAGCACCTATGATTCTCTTCCGGGGGTCTAACTCTCCCTCTCTCTCTATCCTTCTCTTTGTCTGGCTCTCTCTGGCTTCACTTTTTGTGGTGTGTGCCTCTGGGGGTCTGGTTGGAATTTGCCGTTGGCTTTTTGCCCTCTCTTTTTGCCTTTTATCCATCGCAAAGAAGGGTGTGTGTGTTCTCACCTGGGGTTGGAATGAAGGACGGGGAACCTCCTCGTCTTGTGAAGTGGGACCATCTTTTAGGATGATGGCTTTTTGCTGC
>NC_143435.1:750000-752500 GCF_059467195.1 Physcomitrium patens | reverse complement strand
CATGGCAGTCCACTTAGCATTTGTCATGTGACAGGGCAGCCAGGTAGCTGACGTGGCATTTCAAAAAGTTAAAAAAAATAAAAATAAAAGCTGAAAGGGTGGAGAATATAATATTTACATGTTAGAGGTTAATTTATCAAGGATTTTGATCTATTTGGTGCTGATGTGGCACAGTGTAGTGTTAAAAAAATAAAAGTAAATGAAGGATGCATATTTGCAAACAAGTATTGTCACAATACAAAATGTTGGGTTTTGAAATTACAATGCTAGTTTATATGTTATGAGATTAAAATTTCAGAGTCTAGGTTGTATGATTAAAAGAACAAAGTATGAGTTGAGGGGTTAGGGGTTAGGGTTTAGGGTTTAGGGTTTTAGGGTTTGCATGGGGTATATAAACCTAGATTCTAGGATTCACATAGATTATATAAAGGGTTTAGAAAGTTGGGCTTGGAGTATGTAAAGAGAAGATAGATTTAAGAATTCACACAAACAAAAATAAATTGGATGTGGAGTGTGAAGGATGAAGAATTGAAGACATTAAGTTTCAGTGGTGATGGATTAGTTAGTGGGCAATGATTACCTGTACGATGCATTAGTTAGCAAGTCATTAACATATTTGTACAACCAATTGATTGCACACACACAAATTTATCTCCAAAGTGACATGTAAACGATTTAGTGGATTTTTGACATGACATGGACTACCACGTGGCAGCCACATCAGCAAGGTAACACGTGGCACTTGAAAAAATCAATTTAGTATTCTTCTGCCTTTTATTTTTCTACCTTATTCCAGTTAATTAAATTACTTTAATATTTTTAATTCACCAATTTATTTTTATTTTTTATTTATATTTCTGTCTAGGCGCAAGACTGGGCGGCCAGCAAGGAGTCGAGACAGGGAGTTAATTTTAAAATTGATTTTTAAAAAATGATTTATTTATTTATTTCCACCTATGCGGAAGACTGGGCGGCCAACGAGGAGTCGAGACAGCCAGGAGTCGGGACTTGGGCAAGGGAGCGGGACAAGAGGTCGGGACTCGCGGCGGGACAAGGAAGAGGAGGAGGAAGTCCGGGACTCGCGACGGGACTGGGACTCGCGCCGGGACTAGGGAGTCGCGGCGGGACAAGGAAGAGGAGGAGGAAGTCCGGGACTCGCGACGGGACTGGGACTCGCGCCGGGACTAGGGAGTCGCGGCGGGACAAGGAAGAGGAGGAGGAAGTCCGGGACTCGCGACGGGACTGGGACTCGCGCCGGGACTAGGGAGTCGCGGCGGGACAAGGAAGAGGAGGAGGAAGTCCGGGACTCGCGACGGGACTGGGACTCGCGCCGGGACTAGGGAGTCGCGGCGGGACAAGGAAGAGGAGGAGGAAGTCCGGGACTCGCGACGGGACTGGGACTCGCGCCGGGACTAGGGAGTCGCGGCGGGACAAGGAAGAGGAGGAGGAAGTCCGGGACTCGCGCACGGGACTAGGGAGTCGCGGCGGGACAAGGAAGAGGAGGAGGAAGTCCGGGACTCGCCACGGGACTAGGGAGTCGCGGCGGGACAAGGAAGAGAAGGAGGAAGTCCGGGACTCGCGACGGGACTGGGACTCGCGGCAGGACAAGGAAGAGAAGGAGGAGGTCCGGGACTCGCGCCGGGACTAGGAAGAGGGGGAGGAGGTCCGGGACTCGCGACGGGACTAGGAAGTGGGGGAGGAGGTCCGGGACTCGCGCCGGGACTAGGGAAGAGGAGGAGGAGGAGGAAGGCCGGGACTGGGACTCGCGGCGGGAGTAGGTAGTGGGGAGGAGGTCCGGGACTCGCAGCGGGACAAGGAGGAAGTCGGGGAGGAGGGCCGGGACCAGGAGTCGCGGCGGGGATAGCAGGCAGGACAGGGAGGGTGGGTGGTCTTCCACAAAAAAAAGTGTGTCTCGGAACTTCCTTAGTGCAGTAGGACGGGGGCCTGCCGAATCCCACAGAGAGTACTATGTGGGGAAGGGTTCCTCTGAAGCGTCTCGGGAAAAGTCGTGAGGGGGTGACGGTTGCTCGGTGCCTACGGGTCCCGACTGCTCGCTGCCTTCTTTGAGCCCAGTACCGACGTTCGCAGGGGGATACCTGGATACTACTGGGGTTACCTGGATACTTCTGGCGTGTTACCTTGGATCAGTGAGGAGTGGGGGTTAGTTTCCCGGCGACGCGACCCTCTGAGGAGGTCCCGCGGAGGGTCGCCGAGTATTATATGGTGAGCTGGCTGTCAAGGATTGTGAGTCCCGCTGCCAAAATTTTTTTTGGTGCGCGGGCGACTGGAAAAAGAGGGTTGGTCTTGTGCCGATACGCGTAACGTCGCAGCGAGTCCCAAGAGCTAGTAACCATTTTTGGCGGGGGGCGATGGCCTCGGTATTGTCAAGCCATTCTCTCATTCATTTGGGAGGGTGGGGAGAAGTGTTTGCCGAGGCCGTTCAAGCTCCGCCTGGTCGACCACCACTGTGACCGCCACCGCGCTCGATCTCTATTGCAAG
>NC_143435.1:737500-740000 GCF_059467195.1 Physcomitrium patens | reverse complement strand
TATGCGGAAGACTGGGCGGCCAACGAGGAGTCGAGACAGCCAGGAGTCGGGACTTGGGCAAGGGAGCGGGACAAGAGGTCGGGACTCGCGGCGGGACAAGGAAGAGGAGGAGGAAGTCCGGGACTCGCGACGGGACTGGGACTCGCGCCGGGACTAGGGAGTCGCGGCGGGACAAGGAAGAGGAGGAGGAAGTCCGGGACTCGCGACGGGACTGGGACTCGCGCCGGGACTAGGGAGTCGCGGCGGGACAAGGAAGAGGAGGAGGAAGTCCGGGACTCGCGACGGGACTGGGACTCGCGCCGGGACTAGGGAGTCGCGGCGGGACAAGGAAGAGGAGGAGGAAGTCCGGGACTCGCGACGGGACTGGGACTCGCGCCGGGACTAGGGAGTCGCGGCGGGACAAGGAAGAGGAGGAGGAAGTCCGGGACTCGCGCCGGGACTAGGGAGTCGCGGCGGGACAAGGAAGAGGAGGAGGAAGTCCGGGACTCGCGCCGGGACTAGGGAGTCGCGGCGGGACAAGGAAGAGGAGGAGGAAGTCCGGGACTCGCCACGGGACTAGGGAGTCGCGGCGGGACAAGGAAGAGAAGGAGGAAGTCCGGGACTCGCGACGGGACTGGGACTCGCGGCGGACAAGGAAGAGAAGGAGGAGGTCCGGGACTCGCGCCGGGACTAGGAAGAGGGGGAGGAGGTCCGGGACTCGCGACGGGACTAGGAAGTGGGGGAGGAGGTCCGGGACTCGCGCCGGGACTAGGGAAGAGGAGGAGGAGGAGGAAGGCCGGGACTGGGACTCGCGGCGGGAGTAGGTAGTGGGGAGGAGGTCCGGGACTCGCAGCGGGACAAGGAGGAAGTCGGGGAGGAGGGCCGGGACCAGGAGTCGCGGCGGGGATAGCAGGCAGGACAGGGAGGGTGGGTGGTCTTCCACAAAAAAAGTGTGTCTCGGAACTTCCTTAGTGCAGTAGGACGGGGGCCTGCCGAATCCCACAGAGAGTACTATGTGGGGAAGGGTTCCTCTGAAGCGTCTCGGGAAAAGTCGTGAGGGGGTGACGGTTGCTCGGTGCCTACGGGTCCCGACTGCTCGCTGCCTTCTTTGAGCCCAGTACCGACGTTCGCAGGGGGGATACCTGGATACTACTGGGGTTACCTGGATACTTCTGGCGTGTTACCTTGGATCAGTGAGGAGTGGGGGTTAGTTTCCCGGCGACGCGACCCTCTGAGGAGGTCCCGCGGAGGGTCGCCGAGTATTATATGGTGAGCTGGCTGTCAAGGATTGTGAGTCCCGCTGCCAAAATTTTTTTTGGTGCGCGGGCGACTGGAAAAAGAGGGTTGGTCTTGTGCCGATACGCGTAACGTCGCAGCGAGTCCCAAGAGCTAGTAACCATTTTTGGCGGGGGGCGATGGCCTCGGTATTGTCAAGCCATTCTCTCATTCATTTGGGAGGGTGGGGAGAAGTGTTTGCCGAGGCCGTTCAAGCTCCGCCTGGTCGACCACCACTGTGACCGCCACCGCGCTCGATCTCTATTGCAAGCTCAGGTGAAATTCCTGATAAACTTGGAGGGGGTGTGGGACGCGTTCGCAGTGTGGGCCGAGGAGTCATAACATCCCAGGTCGGAATGTGAAAATGGAACTTCGAAACCGGTGAGAGTTCTCTCGTCGGCTAGGGGTTTCACAAAAGTAACATTTCTATAAATTTCTATCCGACCCCTCCATTAATTTGGAGGGGCGATGGGCCCCAGGATTGGACATACTTCTTGCTGATTTGTCTTTTGAGGAAAATCCTTCGCGGTGATGGTTACTTTTTCATTTTTTAATGTGTGTATCGGCCTCGTCGGTTTCTCTCTTTCCTGGTCACATTCCCGAAAAAGGCCGCAGCACCTATGATTCTCTTCCGGGGGTCTAACTCTCCCTCTCTCTCTATCCTTCTCTTTGTCTGGCTCTCTCTGGCTTCACTTTTTGTGGTGTGTGCCTCTGGGGGTCTGGTTGGAATTTGCCGTTGGCTTTTTGCCCTCTCTTTTTGCCTTTTATCCATCGCAAAGAAGGGTGTGTGTGTTCTCACCTGGGGTTGGAATGAAGGACGGGGAACCTCCTCGTCTTGTGAAGTGGGACCATCTTTTAGGATGATGGCTTTTTGCTGCCTGGTGTGTGCTTGGGTGGGGTTTGGTGGTGGCAGTCTACCTCTCCCTTTCTCCGGTAAGACCAGATGACTGGTTCGTCCGCTACTCTTGTGTTGGCCCTACCTTGGCCAACGGGAGTCGGCGACGCTCCAGACTGGATGGCATGATGTGGTGGTGTACCGAAGGGGGACATCCGAAGGGGAAGAGGGGCCGAGCCTCGCGAAACTTAGGTGTGTCGGGTTGTGTGATGTCGGAGATCCATTTTTTTGTGGCTGCCGTCGTGATTTCGCCCATCCAAACCTGAGTCGTTGCTGCGGACTGGAAAAACTATGGAAGAGCTGTTTGGGAAAGATTCGGGAGTTTGTTTTCGAAGTTACCTTGTTCGATCG
>NC_143435.1:715000-717500 GCF_059467195.1 Physcomitrium patens | reverse complement strand
CCTAGATTCTAGGATTCACATAGATTATATAAAGGGTTTAGAAAGTTGGGCTTGGAGTATGTAAAGAGAAGATAGATTTAAGAATTCACACAAACAAAAATAAATTGGATGTGGAGTGTGAAGGATGAAGAATTGAAGACATTAAGTTTCAGTGGTGATGGATTAGTTAGTGGGCAATGATTACCTGTACGATGCATTAGTTAGCAAGTCATTAACATATTTGTACAACCAATTGATTGCACACACACAAATTTATCTCCAAAGTGACATGTAAACGATTTAGTGGATTTTTGACATGACATGGACTACCACGTGGCAGCCACATCAGCAAGGTAACACGTGGCACTTGAAAAAATCAATTTAGTATTCTTCTGCCTTTTATTTTTCTACCTTATTCCAGTTAATTAAATTACTTTAATATTTTTAATTCACCAATTTATTTTTATTTTTATTTATATTTCTGTCTAGGCGCAAGACTGGGCGGCCAGCAAGGAGTCGAGACAGGGAGTTAATTTTAAAATTGATTTTTAAAAAATGATTTATTTATTTATTTCCACCTATGCGGAAGACTGGGCGGCCAACGAGGAGTCGAGACAGCCAGGAGTCGGGACTTGGGCAAGGGAGCGGGACAAGAGGTCGGGACTCGCGGCGGGACAAGGAAGAGGAGGAGGAAGTCCGGGACTCGCGACGGGACTGGGACTCGCGCCGGGACTAGGGAGTCGCGGCGGGACAAGGAAGAGGAGGAGGAAGTCCGGGACTCGCGACGGGACTGGGACTCGCGCCGGGACTAGGGAGTCGCGGCGGGACAAGGAAGAGGAGGAGGAAGTCCGGGACTCGCGACGGGACTGGGACTCGCGCCGGGACTAGGGAGTCGCGGCGGGACAAGGAAGAGGAGGAGGAAGTCCGGGACTCGCGACGGGACTGGGACTCGCGCCGGGACTAGGGAGTCGCGGCGGGACAAGGAAGAGGAGGAGGAAGTCCGGGACTCGCGCCTGGGACTCGCGCCGGGACTAGGGAGTCGCGGCGGGACAAGGAAGAGGAGGAGGAAGTCCGGGACTCGCGCACGGGACTAGGGAGTCGCGGCGGGACAAGGAAGAGGAGGAGGAAGTCCGGGACTCGCCACGGGACTAGGGAGTCGCGGCAGGGACAAGGAAGAGAAGGAGGAAGTCCGGGACTCGCGACGGGACTGGGACTCGCGGCAGGACAAGGAAGAGAAGGAGGAGGTCCGGGACTCGCGCCGGGACTAGGAAGAGGGGAGGAGGTCCGGGACTCGCGACGGGACTAGGAAGTGGGGGAGGAGGTCCGGGACTCGCGCCGGGACTAGGGAAGAGGAGGAGGAGGAGGAAGGCCGGGACTGGGACTCGCGGCGGGAGTAGGTAGTGGGGAGGAGGTCCGGGACTCGCAGCGGGACAAGGAGGAAGTCGGGGAGGAGGGCCGGGACCAGGAGTCGCGGCGGGGATAGCAGGCAGGACAGGGAGGGTGGGTGGTCTTCCACAAAAAAAGTGTGTCTCGGAACTTCCTTAGTGCAGTAGGACGGGGGCCTGCCGAATCCCACAGAGAGTACTATGTGGGGAAGGGTTCCTCTGAAGCGTCTCGGGAAAAGTCGTGAGGGGGTGACGGTTGCTCGGTGCCTACGGGTCCCGACTGCTCGCTGCCTTCTTTGAGCCCAGTACCGACGTTCGCAGGGGGATACCTGGATACTACTGGGGTTACCTGGATACTTCTGGCGTGTTACCTTGGATCAGTGAGGAGTGGGGGTTAGTTTCCCGGCGACGCGACCCTCTGAGGAGGTCCCGCGGAGGGTCGCCGAGTATTATATGGTGAGCTGGCTGTCAAGGATTGTGAGTCCCGCTGCCAAAATTTTTTTTGGTGCGCGGGCGACTGGAAAAAGAGGGTTGGTCTTGTGCCGATACGCGTAACGTCGCAGCGAGTCCCAAGAGCTAGTAACCATTTTTGGCGGGGGGCGATGGCCTCGGTATTGTCAAGCCATTCTCTCATTCATTTGGGAGGGTGGGGAGAAGTGTTTGCCGAGGCCGTTCAAGCTCCGCCTGGTCGACCACCACTGTGACCGCCACCGCGCTCGATCTCTATTGCAAGCTCAGGTGAAATTCCTGATAAACTTGGAGGGGTGTGGGACGCGTTCGCAGTGTGGGCCGAGGAGTCATAACATCCCAGGTCGGAATGTGAAAATGGAACTTCGAAACCGGTGAGAGTTCTCTCGTCGGCTAGGGGTTTCACAAAAGTAACATTTCTATAAATTTCTATCCGACCCCTCCATTAATTTGGAGGGGCGATGGGCCCCGGGATTGGACATACTTCTTGCTGATTTGTCTTTTGAGGAAAATCCTTCGCGGTGATGGTTACTTTTTCATTTTTTAATGTGTGTATCGGCCTCGTCGGTTTCTCTCTTTCCTGGTCACATTCCCGAAAAAGGCCGCAGCACCTATGATTCTCTTCCGGGGGTCTAACTCTCCCTCTCTCTCTATCCTTCTCTTTGTCT
>NC_143435.1:702500-705000 GCF_059467195.1 Physcomitrium patens | reverse complement strand
GGCGGGACAAGGAAGAGGAGGAGGAAGTCCGGGACTCGCGACTCGCTCGCGCCGGGACTAGGGAGTCGCGGCGGGACAAGGAAGAGGAGGAGGAAGTCCGGGACTCGCGCACGGGACTAGGGAGTCGCGGCGGGACAAGGAAGAGGAGGAGGAAGTCCGGGACTCGCCACGGGACTAGGGAGTCGCGGCGGGACAAGGAAGAGAAGGAGGAAGTCCGGGACTCGCGACGGGACTGGGACTCGCGGCAGGACAAGGAAGAGAAGGAGGAGGTCCGGGACTCGCGCCGGGACTAGGAAGAGGGGAGGAGGTCCGGGACTCGCGACGGGACTAGGAAGTGGGGGAGGAGGTCCGGGACTCGCGCCGGGACTAGGGAAGAGGAGGAGGAGGAGGAAGGCCGGGACTGGGACTCGCGGCGGGAGTAGGTAGTGGGGAGGAGGTCCGGGACTCGCAGCGGGACAAGGAGGAAGTCGGGGAGGAGGGCCGGGACCAGGAGTCGCGGCGGGGATAGCAGGCAGGACAGGGAGGGTGGGTGGTCTTCCACAAAAAAAGTGTGTCTCGGAACTTCCTTAGTGCAGTAGGACGGGGGCCTGCCGAATCCCACAGAGAGTACTATGTGGGGAAGGGTTCCTCTGAAGCGTCTCGGGAAAAGTCGTGAGGGGGTGACGGTTGCTCGGTGCCTACGGGTCCCGACTGCTCGCTGCCTTCTTTGAGCCCAGTACCGACGTTCGCAGGGGGATACCTGGATACTACTGGGGTTACCTGGATACTTCTGGCGTGTTACCTTGGATCAGTGAGGAGTGGGGGTTAGTTTCCCGGCGACGCGACCCTCTGAGGAGGTCCCGCGGAGGGTCGCCGAGTATTATATGGTGAGCTGGCTGTCAAGGATTGTGAGTCCCGCTGCCAAAATTTTTTTTGGTGCGCGGGCGACTGGAAAAAGAGGGTTGGTCTTGTGCCGATACGCGTAACGTCGCAGCGAGTCCCAAGAGCTAGTAACCATTTTTGGCGGGGGGCGATGGCCTCGGTATTGTCAAGCCATTCTCTCATTCATTTGGGAGGGTGGGGAGAAGTGTTTGCCGAGGCCGTTCAAGCTCCGCCTGGTCGACCACCACTGTGACCGCCACCGCGCTCGATCTCTATTGCAAGCTCAGGTGAAATTCCTGATAAACTTGGAGGGGTGTGGGACGCGTTCGCAGTGTGGGCCGAGGAGTCATAACATCCCAGGTCGGAATGTGAAAATGGAACTTCGAAACCGGTGAGAGTTCTCTCGTCGGCTAGGGGTTTCACAAAAGTAACATTTCTATAAATTTCTATCCGACCCCTCCATTAATTTGGAGGGGCGATGGGCCCCAGGATTGGACATACTTCTTGCTGATTTGTCTTTTGAGGAAAATCCTTCGCGGTGATGGTTACTTTTTCATTTTTTAATGTGTGTATCGGCCTCGTCGGTTTCTCTCTTTCCTGGTCACATTCCCGAAAAAGGCCGCAGCACCTATGATTCTCTTCCGGGGGTCTAACTCTCCCTCTCTCTCTATCCTTCTCTTTGTCTGGCTCTCTCTGGCTTCACTTTTTGTGGTGTGTGCCTCTGGGGGTCTGGTTGGAATTTGCCGTTGGCTTTTTGCCCTCTCTTTTTGCCTTTTATCCATCGCAAAGAAGGGTGTGTGTGTTCTCACCTGGGGTTGGAATGAAGGACGGGGAACCTCCTCGTCTTGTGAAGTGGGACCATCTTTTAGGATGATGGCTTTTTGCTGCCTGGTGTGTGCTTGGGTGGGGTTTGGTGGTGGCAGTCTACCTCTCCCTTTCTCCGGTAAGACCAGATGACTGGTTCGTCCGCTACTCTTGTGTTGGCCCTACCTTGGCCAACGGGAGTCGGCGACGCTCCAGACTGGATGGCATGATGTGGTGGTGTACCGAAGGGGGACATCCGAAGGGGAAGAGGGGCCGAGCCTCGCGAAACTTAGGTGTGTCGGGTTGTGTGATGTCGGAGATCCATTTTTTTGTGGCTGCCGTCGTGATTTCGCCCATCCAAACCTGAGTCGTTGCTGCGGACTGGAAAAACTATGGAAGAGCTGTTTGGGAAAGATTCGGGAGTTTGTTTTCGAAGTTACCTTGTTCGATCGATCTAGGATCCACTGTACTCGCCCACCAGAATTTGCTCCCGGAACCCCCCGATCAGCCAAAGCGGGTCGGGGGGCCTTGGTTCAACGAGGGTTACTCCATATGCTAGCCTATGTCAATATAAGGTGCGGGTTAGCCGTTTCTCCCCCACCGGACTATTGCTTAAGAAGTGGACTATCGACCCCCCTCTCCGTCAAAGGTTTGGGGGCCAGGGCTTAGAATGTACTTCAGGTGGTGCGGAGGTAGGAGGCGAGAGGTGGATGAAATCGATCGGATGAGGTGATGGAGGGGTCAACTTCGCAGGAAGTTCTGGGGGGTTTGTTCCAGCCGGATGTTGGGAGAGAGATACAGGCCATATAATACTAGTTCGGTACCATCGAACGGG
>NC_143435.1:692500-695000 GCF_059467195.1 Physcomitrium patens | reverse complement strand
GATAACGGTTCAGGGCTATTGACGTGATGCGGTCATACCAAGGCTACTACACCAGATCCCATCAGAACTCTGAAGTTAAGCGCCTTTGGGCCGGAATAGTACTGGGATGGGTGACCTCCCGGGAAGTCCCGGTGCTGCATCCATTTTGCATCCGCTTGAACCTTCTCCGACGTGGCATCTTCTTCTCCGACATGGCAGTCCACTTAGCATTTGTCATGTGACAGGGCAGCCAGGTAGCTGACGTGGCATTTCAAAAAGTTAAAAAAAATAAAAATAAAAGCTGAAAGGGTGGAGAATATAATATTTACATGTTAGAGGTTAATTTATCAAGGATTTTGATCTATTTGGTGCTGATGTGGCACAGTGTAGTGTTAAAAAAATAAAAGTAAATGAAGGATGCATATTTGCAAACAAGTATTGTCACAATACAAAATGTTGGGTTTTGAAATTACAATGCTAGTTTATATGTTATGAGATTAAAATTTCAGAGTCTAGGTTGTATGATTAAAAGAACAAAGTATGAGTTGAGGGGTTAGGGGTTAGGGTTAGGGTTTAGGGTTTAGGGTTTTAGGGTTTGCATGGGGTATATAAACCTAGATTCTAGGATTCACATAGATTATATAAAGGGTTTAGAAAGTTGGGCTTGGAGTATGTAAAGAGAAGATAGATTTAAGAATTCACACAAACAAAAATAAATTGGATGTGGAGTGTGAAGGATGAAGAATTGAAGACATTAAGTTTCAGTGGTGATGGATTAGTTAGTGGGCAATGATTACCTGTACGATGCATTAGTTAGCAAGTCATTAACATATTTGTACAACCAATTGATTGCACACACACAAATTTATCTCCAAAGTGACATGTAAACGATTTAGTGGATTTTTGACATGACATGGACTACCACGTGGCAGCCACATCAGCAAGGTAACACGTGGCACTTGAAAAAATCAATTTAGTATTCTTCTGCCTTTTATTTTTCTACCTTATTCCAGTTAATTAAATTACTTTAATATTTTTAATTCACCAATTTATTTTTATTTTTATTTATATTTCTGTCTAGGCGCAAGACTGGGCGGCCAGCAAGGAGTCGAGACAGGGAGTTAATTTTAAAATTGATTTTTAAAAAATGATTTATTTATTTATTTCCACCTATGCGGAAGACTGGGCGGCCAACGAGGAGTCGAGACAGCCAGGAGTCGGGACTTGGGCAAGGGAGCGGGACAAGAGGTCGGGACTCGCGGCGGGACAAGGAAGAGGAGGAGGAAGTCCGGGACTCGCGACGGGACTGGGACTCGCGCCGGGACTAGGGAGTCGCGGCGGGACAAGGAAGAGGAGGAGGAAGTCCGGGACTCGCGACGGGACTGGGACTCGCGCCGGGACTAGGGAGTCGCGGCGGGACAAGGAAGAGGAGGAGGAAGTCCGGGACTCGCGACGGGACTGGGACTCGCGCCGGGACTAGGGAGTCGCGGCGGGACAAGGAAGAGGAGGAGGAAGTCCGGGACTCGCGACGGGACTGGGACTCGCGCCGGGACTAGGGAGTCGCGGCGGGACAAGGAAGAGGAGGAGGAAGTCCGGGACTCGCGACGGGACTGGGACTCGCGCCGGGACTAGGGAGTCGCGGCGGGACAAGGAAGAGGAGGAGGAAGTCCGGGACTCGCGCACGGGACTAGGGAGTCGCGGCGGGACAAGGAAGAGGAGGAGGAAGTCCGGGACTCGCCACGGGACTAGGGAGTCGCGGCGGGACAAGGAAGAGAAGGAGGAAGTCCGGGACTCGCGACGGGACTGGGACTCGCGGCAGGACAAGGAAGAGAAGGAGGAGGTCCGGGACTCGCGCCGGGACTAGGAAGAGGGGAGGAGGTCCGGGACTCGCGACGGGACTAGGAAGTGGGGAGGAGGTCCGGGACTCGCGCCGGGACTAGGGAAGAGGAGGAGGAGGAGGAAGGCCGGGACTGGGACTCGCGGCGGGAGTAGGTAGTGGGGAGGAGGTCCGGGACTCGCAGCGGGACAAGGAGGAAGTCGGGGAGGAGGGCCGGGACCAGGAGTCGCGGCGGGGATAGCAGGCAGGACAGGGAGGGTGGGTGGTCTTCCACAAAAAAAGTGTGTCTCGGAACTTCCTTAGTGCAGTAGGACGGGGGCCTGCCGAATCCCACAGAGAGTACTATGTGGGGAAGGGTTCCTCTGAAGCGTCTCGGGAAAAGTCGTGAGGGGGTGACGGTTGCTCGGTGCCTACGGGTCCCGACTGCTCGCTGCCTTCTTTGAGCCCAGTACCGACGTTCGCAGGGGGATACCTGGATACTACTGGGGTTACCTGGATACTTCTGGCGTGTTACCTTGGATCAGTGAGGAGTGGGGGTTAGTTTCCCGGCGACGCGACCCTCTGAGGAGGTCCCGCGGAGGGTCGCCGAGTATTATATGGTGAGCTGGCTGTCAAGGATTGTGAGTCCCGCTGCCAAAATTTTTTTTGGTGCGCGGGCGACTGGAAAAAGAGGGTTGGTCTTGT
>NC_143435.1:680000-682500 GCF_059467195.1 Physcomitrium patens | reverse complement strand
TTTTATTTTTCTACCTTATTCCAGTTAATTAAATTACTTTAATATTTTTAATTCACCAATTTATTTTTATTTTTATTTATATTTCTGTCTAGGCGCAAGACTGGGCGGCCAGCAAGGAGTCGAGACAGGGAGTTAATTTTAAAATTGATTTTTAAAAAATGATTTATTTATTTATTTCCACCTATGCGGAAGACTGGGCGGCCAACGAGGAGTCGAGACAGCCAGGAGTCGGGACTTGGGCAAGGGAGCGGGACAAGAGGTCGGGACTCGCGGCGGGACAAGGAAGAGGAGGAGGAAGTCCGGGACTCGCGACGGGACTGGGACTCGCGCCGGGACTAGGGAGTCGCGGCGGGACAAGGAAGAGGAGGAGGAAGTCCGGGACTCGCGACGGGACTGGGACTCGCGCCGGGACTAGGGAGTCGCGGCGGGACAAGGAAGAGGAGGAGGAAGTCCGGGACTCGCGACGGGACTGGGACTCGCGCCGGGACTAGGGAGTCGCGGCGGGACAAGGAAGAGGAGGAGGAAGTCCGGGACTCGCGACGGGACTGGGACTCGCGCCGGGACTAGGGAGTCGCGGCGGGACAAGGAAGAGGAGGAGGAAGTCCGGGACTCGCGACGGGACTGGGACTCGCGCCGGGACTAGGGAGTCGCGGCGGGACAAGGAAGAGGAGGAGGAAGTCCGGGACTCGCGCACGGGACTAGGGAGTCGCGGCGGGACAAGGAAGAGGAGGAGGAAGTCCGGGACTCGCCACGGGACTAGGGAGTCGCGGCGGGACAAGGAAGAGAAGGAGGAAGTCCGGGACTCGCGACGGGACTGGGACTCGCGGCAGGACAAGGAAGAGAAGGAGGAGGTCCGGGACTCGCGCCGGGACTAGGAAGAGGGGAGGAGGTCCGGGACTCGCGACGGGACTAGGAAGTGGGGAGGAGGTCCGGGACTCGCGCCGGGACTAGGGAAGAGGAGGAGGAGGAGGAAGGCCGGGACTGGGACTCGCGGCGGGAGTAGGTAGTGGGGAGGAGGTCCGGGACTCGCAGCGGGACAAGGAGGAAGTCGGGGAGGAGGGCCGGGACCAGGAGTCGCGGCGGGGATAGCAGGCAGGACAGGGAGGGTGGGTGGTCTTCCACAAAAAAAAGTGTGTCTCGGAACTTCCTTAGTGCAGTAGGACGGGGGGGCCTGCCGAATCCCACAGAGAGTACTATGTGGGGAAGGGTTCCTCTGAAGCGTCTCGGGAAAAGTCGTGAGGGGGTGACGGTTGCTCGGTGCCTACGGGTCCCGACTGCTCGCTGCCTTCTTTGAGCCCAGTACCGACGTTCGCAGGGGGATACCTGGATACTACTGGGGTTACCTGGATACTTCTGGCGTGTTACCTTGGATCAGTGAGGAGTGGGGGTTAGTTTCCCGGCGACGCGACCCTCTGAGGAGGTCCCGCGGAGGGTCGCCGAGTATTATATGGTGAGCTGGCTGTCAAGGATTGTGAGTCCCGCTGCCAAAATTTTTTTTGGTGCGCGGGCGACTGGAAAAAGAGGGTTGGTCTTGTGCCGATACGCGTAACGTCGCAGCGAGTCCCAAGAGCTAGTAACCATTTTTGGCGGGGGGCGATGGCCTCGGTATTGTCAAGCCATTCTCTCATTCATTTGGGAGGGTGGGGAGAAGTGTTTGCCGAGGCCGTTCAAGCTCCGCCTGGTCGACCACCACTGTGACCGCCACCGCGCTCGATCTCTATTGCAAGCTCAGGTGAAATTCCTGATAAACTTGGAGGGGTGTGGGACGCGTTCGCAGTGTGGGCCGAGGAGTCATAACATCCCAGGTCGGAATGTGAAAATGGAACTTCGAAACCGGTGAGAGTTCTCTCGTCGGCTAGGGGTTTCACAAAAGTAACATTTCTATAAATTTCTATCCGACCCCTCCATTAATTTGGAGGGGCGATGGGCCCCAGGATTGGACATACTTCTTGCTGATTTGTCTTTTGAGGAAAATCCTTCGCGGTGATGGTTACTTTTTCATTTTTAATGTGTGTATCGGCCTCGTCGGTTTCTCTCTTTCCTGGTCACATTCCCGAAAAAGGCCGCAGCACCTATGATTCTCTTCCGGGGGTCTAACTCTCCCTCTCTCTCTATCCTTCTCTTTGTCTGGCTCTCTCTGGCTTCACTTTTTGTGGTGTGTGCCTCTGGGGGTCTGGTTGGAATTTGCCGTTGGCTTTTTGCCCTCTCTTTTTGCCTTTTATCCATCGCAAAGAAGGGTGTGTGTGTTCTCACCTGGGGTTGGAATGAAGGACGGGAACCTCCTCGTCTTGTGAAGTGGGACCATCTTTTAGGATGATGGCTTTTTGCTGCCTGGTGTGTGCTTGGGTGGGGTTTGGTGGTGGCAGTCTACCTCTCCCTTTCTCCGGTAAGACCAGATGACTGGTTCGTCCGCTACTCTTGTGTTGGCCCTACCTTGGCCAACGGGAGTCGGCGACGCTCCAGACTGGATGGCATGATGTGGTGGTGTACCGAAGGGGGA
>NC_143435.1:657500-660000 GCF_059467195.1 Physcomitrium patens | reverse complement strand
AATAAAAGTAAATGAAGGATGCATATTTGCAAACAAGTATTGTCACAATACAAAATGTTGGGTTTTGAAATTACAATGCTAGTTTATATGTTATGAGATTAAAATTTCAGAGTCTAGGTTGTATGATTAAAAGAACAAAGTATGAGTTGAGGGGTTAGGGGTTAGGGTTAGGGTTTAGGGTTTAGGGTTTTAGGGTTTGCATGGGGTATATAAACCTAGATTCTAGGATTCACATAGATTATATAAAGGGTTTAGAAAGTTGGGCTTGGAGTATGTAAAGAGAAGATAGATTTAAGAATTCACACAAACAAAAATAAATTGGATGTGGAGTGTGAAGGATGAAGAATTGAAGACATTAAGTTTCAGTGGTGATGGATTAGTTAGTGGGCAATGATTACCTGTACGATGCATTAGTTAGCAAGTCATTAACATATTTGTACAACCAATTGATTGCACACACACAAATTTATCTCCAAAGTGACATGTAAACGATTTAGTGGATTTTTGACATGACATGGACTACCACGTGGCAGCCACATCAGCAAGGTAACACGTGGCACTTGAAAAAATCAATTTAGTATTCTTCTGCCTTTTATTTTTCTACCTTATTCCAGTTAATTAAATTACTTTAATATTTTTAATTCACCAATTTATTTTTATTTTTATTTATATTTCTGTCTAGGCGCAAGACTGGGCGGCCAGCAAGGAGTCGAGACAGGGAGTTAATTTTAAAATTGATTTTTAAAAAATGATTTATTTATTTATTTCCACCTATGCGGAAGACTGGGCGGCCAACGAGGAGTCGAGACAGCCAGGAGTCGGGACTTGGGCAAGGGAGCGGGACAAGAGGTCGGGACTCGCGGCGGGACAAGGAAGAGGAGGAGGAAGTCCGGGACTCGCGACGGGACTGGGACTCGCGCCGGGACTAGGGAGTCGCGGCGGGACAAGGAAGAGGAGGAGGAAGTCCGGGACTCGCGACGGGACTGGGACTCGCGCCGGGACTAGGGAGTCGCGGCGGGACAAGGAAGAGGAGGAGGAAGTCCGGGACTCGCGACGGGACTGGGACTCGCGCCGGGACTAGGGAGTCGCGGCGGGACAAGGAAGAGGAGGAGGAAGTCCGGGACTCGCGACGGGACTGGGACTCGCGCCGGGACTAGGGAGTCGCGGCGGGACAAGGAAGAGGAGGAGGAAGTCCGGGACTCGCGACGGGACTGGGACTCGCGCCGGGACTAGGGAGTCGCGGCGGGACAAGGAAGAGGAGGAGGAAGTCCGGGACTCGCGCACGGGACTAGGGAGTCGCGGCGGGACAAGGAAGAGGAGGAGGAAGTCCGGGACTCGCCACGGGACTAGGGAGTCGCGGCGGGACAAGGAAGAGAAGGAGGAAGTCCGGGACTCGCGACGGGACTGGGACTCGCGGCGGACAAGGAAGAGAAGGAGGAGGTCCGGGACTCGCGCCGGGACTAGGAAGAGGGGAGGAGGTCCGGGACTCGCGACGGGACTAGGAAGTGGGGGAGGAGGTCCGGGACTCGCGCCGGGACTAGGGAAGAGGAGGAGGAGGAGGAAGGCCGGGACTGGGACTCGCGGCGGGAGTAGGTAGTGGGGAGGAGGTCCGGGACTCGCAGCGGGACAAGGAGGAAGTCGGGGAGGAGGGCCGGGACCAGGAGTCGCGGCGGGGATAGCAGGCAGGACAGGGAGGGTGGGTGGTCTTCCACAAAAAAAAGTGTGTCTCGGAACTTCCTTAGTGCAGTAGGACGGGGGCCTGCCGAATCCCACAGAGAGTACTATGTGGGGAAGGGTTCCTCTGAAGCGTCTCGGGAAAAGTCGTGAGGGGGTGACGGTTGCTCGGTGCCTACGGGTCCCGACTGCTCGCTGCCTTCTTTGAGCCCAGTACCGACGTTCGCAGGGGGATACCTGGATACTACTGGGGTTACCTGGATACTTCTGGCGTGTTACCTTGGATCAGTGAGGAGTGGGGGTTAGTTTCCCGGCGACGCGACCCTCTGAGGAGGTCCCGCGGAGGGTCGCCGAGTATTATATGGTGAGCTGGCTGTCAAGGATTGTGAGTCCCGCTGCCAAAATTTTTTTTGGTGCGCGGGCGACTGGAAAAAGAGGGTTGGTCTTGTGCCGATACGCGTAACGTCGCAGCGAGTCCCAAGAGCTAGTAACCATTTTTGGCGGGGGGCGATGGCCTCGGTATTGTCAAGCCATTCTCTCATTCATTTGGGAGGGTGGGGAGAAGTGTTTGCCGAGGCCGTTCAAGCTCCGCCTGGTCGACCACCACTGTGACCGCCACCGCGCTCGATCTCTATTGCAAGCTCAGGTGAAATTCCTGATAAACTTGGAGGGGTGTGGGACGCGTTCGCAGTGTGGGCCGAGGAGTCATAACATCCCAGGTCGGAATGTGAAAATGGAACTTCGAAACCGGTGAGAGTTCTCTCGTCGGCTAGGGGTTTCACAAAAGTAACATTTCTATAAATTTCTATCCGACCCCTCCATTAAT
>NC_143435.1:645000-647500 GCF_059467195.1 Physcomitrium patens | reverse complement strand
AGAGGAGGAGGAAGTCCGGGACTCGCGACGGGACTGGGACTCGCGCCGGGACTAGGGAGTCGCGGCGGGACAAGGAAGAGGAGGAGGAAGTCCGGGACTCGCGACGGGACTGGGACTCGCGCCGGGACTAGGGAGTCGCGGCGGGACAAGGAAGAGGAGGAGGAAGTCCGGGACTCGCGACGGGACTGGGACTCGCGCCGGGACTAGGGAGTCGCGGCGGGACAAGGAAGAGGAGGAGGAAGTCCGGGACTCGCGACGGGACTGGGACTCGCGCCGGGACTAGGGAGTCGCGGCGGGACAAGGAAGAGGAGGAGGAAGTCCGGGACTCGCGCACGGGACTAGGGAGTCGCGGCGGGACAAGGAAGAGGAGGAGGAAGTCCGGGACTCGCCACGGGACTAGGGAGTCGCGGCGGGACAAGGAAGAGAAGGAGGAAGTCCGGGACTCGCGACGGGACTGGGACTCGCGGCAGGACAAGGAAGAGAAGGAGGAGGTCCGGGACTCGCGCCGGGACTAGGAAGAGGGGAGGAGGTCCGGGACTCGCGACGGGACTAGGAAGTGGGGAGGAGGTCCGGGACTCGCGCCGGGACTAGGGAAGAGGAGGAGGAGGAGGAAGGCCGGGACTGGGACTCGCGGCGGGAGTAGGTAGTGGGGAGGAGGTCCGGGACTCGCAGCGGGACAAGGAGGAAGTCGGGGAGGAGGGCCGGGACCAGGAGTCGCGGCGGGGATAGCAGGCAGGACAGGGAGGGTGGGTGGTCTTCCACAAAAAAAAGTGTGTCTCGGAACTTCCTTAGTGCAGTAGGACGGGGGCCTGCCGAATCCCACAGAGAGTACTATGTGGGGAAGGGTTCCTCTGAAGCGTCTCGGGAAAAGTCGTGAGGGGGTGACGGTTGCTCGGTGCCTACGGGTCCCGACTGCTCGCTGCCTTCTTTGAGCCCAGTACCGACGTTCGCAGGGGGATACCTGGATACTACTGGGGTTACCTGGATACTTCTGGCGTGTTACCTTGGATCAGTGAGGAGTGGGGGTTAGTTTCCCGGCGACGCGACCCTCTGAGGAGGTCCCGCGGAGGGTCGCCGAGTATTATATGGTGAGCTGGCTGTCAAGGATTGTGAGTCCCGCTGCCAAAATTTTTTTTGGTGCGCGGGCGACTGGAAAAAGAGGGTTGGTCTTGTGCCGATACGCGTAACGTCGCAGCGAGTCCCAAGAGCTAGTAACCATTTTTGGCGGGGGGCGATGGCCTCGGTATTGTCAAGCCATTCTCTCATTCATTTGGGAGGGTGGGGAGAAGTGTTTGCCGAGGCCGTTCAAGCTCCGCCTGGTCGACCACCACTGTGACCGCCACCGCGCTCGATCTCTATTGCAAGCTCAGGTGAAATTCCTGATAAACTTGGAGGGGTGTGGGACGCGTTCGCAGTGTGGGCCGAGGAGTCATAACATCCCAGGTCGGAATGTGAAAATGGAACTTCGAAACCGGTGAGAGTTCTCTCGTCGGCTAGGGGTTTCACAAAAGTAACATTTCTATAAATTTCTATCCGACCCCTCCATTAATTTGGAGGGGCGATGGGCCCCAGGATTGGACATACTTCTTGCTGATTTGTCTTTTGAGGAAAATCCTTCGCGGTGATGGTTACTTTTTCATTTTTTAATGTGTGTATCGGCCTCGTCGGTTTCTCTCTTTCCTGGTCACATTCCCGAAAAAGGCCGCAGCACCTATGATTCTCTTCCGGGGGTCTAACTCTCCCTCTCTCTATCCTTCTCTTTGTCTGGCTCTCTCTGGCTTCACTTTTTGTGGTGTGTGCCTCTGGGGGTCTGGTTGGAATTTGCCGTTGGCTTTTTGCCCTCTCTTTTTGCCTTTTATCCATCGCAAAGAAGGGTGTGTGTGTTCTCACCTGGGGTTGGAATGAAGGACGGGGAACCTCCTCGTCTTGTGAAGTGGGACCATCTTTTAGGATGATGGCTTTTTGCTGCCTGGTGTGTGCTTGGGTGGGGTTTGGTGGTGGCAGTCTACCTCTCCCTTTCTCCGGTAAGACCAGATGACTGGTTCGTCCGCTACTCTTGTGTTGGCCCTACCTTGGCCAACGGGAGTCGGCGACGCTCCAGACTGGATGGCATGATGTGGTGGTGTACCGAAGGGGGACATCCGAAGGGGAAGAGGGGCCGAGCCTCGCGAAACTTAGGTGTGTCGGGTTGTGTGATGTCGGAGATCCATTTTTTTGTGGCTGCCGTCGTGATTTCGCCCATCCAAACCTGAGTCGTTGCTGCGGACTGGAAAAACTATGGAAGAGCTGTTTGGGAAAGATTCGGGAGTTTGTTTTCGAAGTTACCTTGTTCGATCGATCTAGGATCCACTGTACTCGCCCACCAGAATTTGCTCCCGGAACCCCCCGATCAGCCAAAGCGGGTCGGGGGGCCTTGGTTCAACGAGGGTTACTCCATATGCTAGCCTATGTCAATATAAGGTGCGGGTTAGCCGTTTCTCCCCCACCGGACTATTGCTTA
>NC_143435.1:622500-625000 GCF_059467195.1 Physcomitrium patens | reverse complement strand
GAATTGAAGACATTAAGTTTCAGTGGTGATGGATTAGTTAGTGGGCAATGATTACCTGTACGATGCATTAGTTAGCAAGTCATTAACATATTTGTACAACCAATTGATTGCACACACACAAATTTATCTCCAAAGTGACATGTAAACGATTTAGTGGATTTTTGACATGACATGGACTACCACGTGGCAGCCACATCAGCAAGGTAACACGTGGCACTTGAAAAAATCAATTTAGTATTCTTCTGCCTTTTATTTTTCTACCTTATTCCAGTTAATTAAATTACTTTAATATTTTTAATTCACCAATTTATTTTTATTTTTATTTATATTTCTGTCTAGGCGCAAGACTGGGCGGCCAGCAAGGAGTCGAGACAGGGAGTTAATTTTAAAATTGATTTTTAAAAAATGATTTATTTATTTATTTCCACCTATGCGGAAGACTGGGCGGCCAACGAGGAGTCGAGACAGCCAGGAGTCGGGACTTGGGCAAGGGAGCGGGACAAGAGGTCGGGACTCGCGGCGGGACAAGGAAGAGGAGGAGGAAGTCCGGGACTCGCGACGGGACTGGGACTCGCGCCGGGACTAGGGAGTCGCGGCGGGACAAGGAAGAGGAGGAGGAAGTCCGGGACTCGCGACGGGACTGGGACTCGCGCCGGGACTAGGGAGTCGCGGCGGGACAAGGAAGAGGAGGAGGAAGTCCGGGACTCGCGACGGGACTGGGACTCGCGCCGGGACTAGGGAGTCGCGGCGGGACAAGGAAGAGGAGGAGGAAGTCCGGGACTCGCGACGGGACTGGGACTCGCGCCGGGACTAGGGAGTCGCGGCGGGACAAGGAAGAGGAGGAGGAAGTCCGGGACTCGCGCGGGACTGGGACTCGCGCCGGGACTAGGGAGTCGCGGCGGGACAAGGAAGAGGAGGAGGAAGTCCGGGACTCGCGCACGGGACTAGGGAGTCGCGGCGGGACAAGGAAGAGGAGGAGGAAGTCCGGGACTCGCCACGGGACTAGGGAGTCGCGGCGGGACAAGGAAGAGAAGGAGGAAGTCCGGGACTCGCGACAGGGACTGGGACTCGCGGCAGGACAAGGAAGAGAAGGAGGAGGTCCGGGACTCGCGCCGGGACTAGGAAGAGGGGAGGAGGTCCGGGACTCGCGACGGGACTAGGAAGTGGGGGAGGAGGTCCGGGACTCGCGCCGGGACTAGGGAAGAGGAGGAGGAGGAGGAAGGCCGGGACTGGGACTCGCGGCGGGAGTAGGTAGTGGGGAGGAGGTCCGGGACTCGCAGCGGGACAAGGAGGAAGTCGGGGAGGAGGGCCGGGACCAGGAGTCGCGGCGGGGATAGCAGGCAGGACAGGGAGGGTGGGTGGTCTTCCACAAAAAAAGTGTGTCTCGGAACTTCCTTAGTGCAGTAGGACGGGGGCCTGCCGAATCCCACAGAGAGTACTATGTGGGGAAGGGTTCCTCTGAAGCGTCTCGGGAAAAGTCGTGAGGGGGTGACGGTTGCTCGGTGCCTACGGGTCCCGACTGCTCGCTGCCTTCTTTGAGCCCAGTACCGACGTTCGCAGGGGGATACCTGGATACTACTGGGGTTACCTGGATACTTCTGGCGTGTTACCTTGGATCAGTGAGGAGTGGGGGTTAGTTTCCCGGCGACGCGACCCTCTGAGGAGGTCCCGCGGAGGGTCGCCGAGTATTATATGGTGAGCTGGCTGTCAAGGATTGTGAGTCCCGCTGCCAAAATTTTTTTTGGTGCGCGGGCGACTGGAAAAAGAGGGTTGGTCTTGTGCCGATACGCGTAACGTCGCAGCGAGTCCCAAGAGCTAGTAACCATTTTTGGCGGGGGGCGATGGCCTCGGTATTGTCAAGCCATTCTCTCATTCATTTGGGAGGGTGGGGAGAAGTGTTTGCCGAGGCCGTTCAAGCTCCGCCTGGTCGACCACCACTGTGACCGCCACCGCGCTCGATCTCTATTGCAAGCTCAGGTGAAATTCCTGATAAACTTGGAGGGGTGTGGGACGCGTTCGCAGTGTGGGCCGAGGAGTCATAACATCCCAGGTCGGAATGTGAAAATGGAACTTCGAAACCGGTGAGAGTTCTCTCGTCGGCTAGGGGTTTCACAAAAGTAACATTTCTATAAATTTCTATCCGACCCCTCCATTAATTTGGAGGGGCGATGGGCCCCGGGATTGGACATACTTCTTGCTGATTTGTCTTTTGAGGAAAATCCTTCGCGGTGATGGTTACTTTTTCATTTTTTAATGTGTGTATCGGCCTCGTCGGTTTCTCTCTTTCCTGGTCACATTCCCGAAAAAGGCCGCAGCACCTATGATTCTCTTCCGGGGGTCTAACTCTCCCTCTCTCTCTATCCTTCTCTTTGTCTGGCTCTCTCTGGCTTCACTTTTTGTGGTGTGTGCCTCTGGGGGTCTGGTTGGAATTTGCCGTTGGCTTTTTGCCCTCTCTTTTTGCCTTTTATCCATCGCAAAGAAGGGTGTGTGTGTTCTCACC
>NC_143435.1:600000-602500 GCF_059467195.1 Physcomitrium patens | reverse complement strand
TTGCATCCGCTTGAACCTTCTCCGACGTGGCATCTTCTTCTCCGACATGGCAGTCCACTTAGCATTTGTCATGTGACAGGGCAGCCAGGTAGCTGACGTGGCATTTCAAAAAGTTAAAAAAAATAAAAATAAAAGCTGAAAGGGTGGAGAATATAATATTTACATGTTAGAGGTTAATTTATCAAGGATTTTGATCTATTTGGTGCTGATGTGGCACAGTGTAGTGTTAAAAAAATAAAAGTAAATGAAGGATGCATATTTGCAAACAAGTATTGTCACAATACAAAATGTTGGGTTTTGAAATTACAATGCTAGTTTATATGTTATGAGATTAAAATTTCAGAGTCTAGGTTGTATGATTAAAAGAACAAAGTATGAGTTGAGGGGTTAGGGGTTAGGGTTAGGGTTTAGGGTTTAGGGTTTTAGGGTTTGCATGGGGTATATAAACCTAGATTCTAGGATTCACATAGATTATATAAAGGGTTTAGAAAGTTGGGCTTGGAGTATGTAAAGAGAAGATAGATTTAAGAATTCACACAAACAAAAATAAATTGGATGTGGAGTGTGAAGGATGAAGAATTGAAGACATTAAGTTTCAGTGGTGATGGATTAGTTAGTGGGCAATGATTACCTGTACGATGCATTAGTTAGCAAGTCATTAACATATTTGTACAACCAATTGATTGCACACACACAAATTTATCTCCAAAGTGACATGTAAACGATTTAGTGGATTTTTGACATGACATGGACTACCACGTGGCAGCCACATCAGCAAGGTAACACGTGGCACTTGAAAAAATCAATTTAGTATTCTTCTGCCTTTTATTTTTCTACCTTATTCCAGTTAATTAAATTACTTTAATATTTTTAATTCACCAATTTATTTTTATTTTTATTTATATTTCTGTCTAGGCGCAAGACTGGGCGGCCAGCAAGGAGTCGAGACAGGGAGTTAATTTTAAAATTGATTTTTAAAAAATGATTTATTTATTTATTTCCACCTATGCGGAAGACTGGGCGGCCAACGAGGAGTCGAGACAGCCAGGAGTCGGGACTTGGGCAAGGGAGCGGGACAAGAGGTCGGGACTCGCGGCGGGACAAGGAAGAGGAGGAGGAAGTCCGGGACTCGCGACGGGACTGGGACTCGCGCCGGGACTAGGGAGTCGCGGCGGGACAAGGAAGAGGAGGAGGAAGTCCGGGACTCGCGACGGGACTGGGACTCGCGCCGGGACTAGGGAGTCGCGGCGGGACAAGGAAGAGGAGGAGGAAGTCCGGGACTCGCGACGGGACTGGGACTCGCGCCGGGACTAGGGAGTCGCGGCGGGACAAGGAAGAGGAGGAGGAAGTCCGGGACTCGCGACGGGACTGGGACTCGCGCCGGGACTAGGGAGTCGCGGCGGGACAAGGAAGAGGAGGAGGAAGTCCGGGACTCGCGGGACTCGCGCCGGGACTAGGGAGTCGCGGCGGGACAAGGAAGAGGAGGAGGAAGTCCGGGACTCGCGCACGGGACTAGGGAGTCGCGGCGGGACAAGGAAGAGGAGGAGGAAGTCCGGGACTCGCCACGGGACTAGGGAGTCGCGGCGGGACAAGGAAGAGAAGGAGGAAGTCCGGGACTCGCGACGGGACTGGGACTCGCGGCAGGACAAGGAAGAGAAGGAGGAGGTCCGGGACTCGCGCCGGGACTAGGAAGAGGGGGAGGAGGTCCGGGACTCGCGACGGGACTAGGAAGTGGGGGAGGAGGTCCGGGACTCGCGCCGGGACTAGGGAAGAGGAGGAGGAGGAGGAAGGCCGGGACTGGGACTCGCGGCGGGAGTAGGTAGTGGGGAGGAGGTCCGGGACTCGCAGCGGGACAAGGAGGAAGTCGGGGAGGAGGGCCGGGACCAGGAGTCGCGGCGGGGATAGCAGGCAGGACAGGGAGGGTGGGTGGTCTTCCACAAAAAAAAGTGTGTCTCGGAACTTCCTTAGTGCAGTAGGACGGGGGGGCCTGCCGAATCCCACAGAGAGTACTATGTGGGGAAGGGTTCCTCTGAAGCGTCTCGGGAAAAGTCGTGAGGGGGTGACGGTTGCTCGGTGCCTACGGGTCCCGACTGCTCGCTGCCTTCTTTGAGCCCAGTACCGACGTTCGCAGGGGGATACCTGGATACTACTGGGGTTACCTGGATACTTCTGGCGTGTTACCTTGGATCAGTGAGGAGTGGGGGTTAGTTTCCCGGCGACGCGACCCTCTGAGGAGGTCCCGCGGAGGGTCGCCGAGTATTATATGGTGAGCTGGCTGTCAAGGATTGTGAGTCCCGCTGCCAAAATTTTTTTTGGTGCGCGGGCGACTGGAAAAAGAGGGTTGGTCTTGTGCCGATACGCGTAACGTCGCAGCGAGTCCCAAGAGCTAGTAACCATTTTTGGCGGGGGGCGATGGCCTCGGTATTGTCAAGCCATTCTCTCATTCATTTGGGAGGGTGGGGAGAAGTGTTTGCCGAGGCCGTTCAAGCTCCGCCTGGTC
>NC_143435.1:587500-590000 GCF_059467195.1 Physcomitrium patens | reverse complement strand
TTAAAATTGATTTTTAAAAAATGATTTATTTATTTATTTCCACCTATGCGGAAGACTGGGCGGCCAACGAGGAGTCGAGACAGCCAGGAGTCGGGACTTGGGCAAGGGAGCGGGACAAGAGGTCGGGACTCGCGGCGGGACAAGGAAGAGGAGGAGGAAGTCCGGGACTCGCGACGGGACTGGGACTCGCGCCGGGACTAGGGAGTCGCGGCGGGACAAGGAAGAGGAGGAGGAAGTCCGGGACTCGCGACGGGACTGGGACTCGCGCCGGGACTAGGGAGTCGCGGCGGGACAAGGAAGAGGAGGAGGAAGTCCGGGACTCGCGACGGGACTGGGACTCGCGCCGGGACTAGGGAGTCGCGGCGGGACAAGGAAGAGGAGGAGGAAGTCCGGGACTCGCGACGGGACTGGGACTCGCGCCGGGACTAGGGAGTCGCGGCGGGACAAGGAAGAGGAGGAGGAAGTCCGGGACTCGCGCCGGGACTAGGGAGTCGCGGCGGGACAAGGAAGAGGAGGAGGAAGTCCGGGACTCGCGCCGGGACTAGGGAGTCGCGGCGGGACAAGGAAGAGGAGGAGGAAGTCCGGGACTCGCCACGGGACTAGGGAGTCGCGGCGGGACAAGGAAGAGAAGGAGGAAGTCCGGGACTCGCGACGGGACTGGGACTCGCGGCGGGACAAGGAAGAGAAGGAGGAGGTCCGGGACTCGCGCCGGGACTAGGAAGAGGGGGAGGAGGTCCGGGACTCGCGACGGGACTAGGAAGTGGGGAGGAGGTCCGGGACTCGCGCCGGGACTAGGGAAGAGGAGGAGGAGGAGGAAGGCCGGGACTGGGACTCGCGGCGGGAGTAGGTAGTGGGGAGGAGGTCCGGGACTCGCAGCGGGACAAGGAGGAAGTCGGGGAGGAGGGCCGGGACCAGGAGTCGCGGCGGGGATAGCAGGCAGGACAGGGAGGGTGGGTGGTCTTCCACAAAAAAAGTGTGTCTCGGAACTTCCTTAGTGCAGTAGGACGGGGGCCTGCCGAATCCCACAGAGAGTACTATGTGGGGAAGGGTTCCTCTGAAGCGTCTCGGGAAAAGTCGTGAGGGGGTGACGGTTGCTCGGTGCCTACGGGTCCCGACTGCTCGCTGCCTTCTTTGAGCCCAGTACCGACGTTCGCAGGGGGATACCTGGATACTACTGGGGTTACCTGGATACTTCTGGCGTGTTACCTTGGATCAGTGAGGAGTGGGGGTTAGTTTCCCGGCGACGCGACCCTCTGAGGAGGTCCCGCGGAGGGTCGCCGAGTATTATATGGTGAGCTGGCTGTCAAGGATTGTGAGTCCCGCTGCCAAAATTTTTTTTGGTGCGCGGGCGACTGGAAAAAGAGGGTTGGTCTTGTGCCGATACGCGTAACGTCGCAGCGAGTCCCAAGAGCTAGTAACCATTTTTGGCGGGGGGCGATGGCCTCGGTATTGTCAAGCCATTCTCTCATTCATTTGGGAGGGTGGGGAGAAGTGTTTGCCGAGGCCGTTCAAGCTCCGCCTGGTCGACCACCACTGTGACCGCCACCGCGCTCGATCTCTATTGCAAGCTCAGGTGAAATTCCTGATAAACTTGGAGGGGTGTGGGACGCGTTCGCAGTGTGGGCCGAGGAGTCATAACATCCCAGGTCGGAATGTGAAAATGGAACTTCGAAACCGGTGAGAGTTCTCTCGTCGGCTAGGGGTTTCACAAAAGTAACATTTCTATAAATTTCTATCCGACCCCTCCATTAATTTGGAGGGGCGATGGGCCCCAGGATTGGACATACTTCTTGCTGATTTGTCTTTTGAGGAAAATCCTTCGCGGTGATGGTTACTTTTTCATTTTTAATGTGTGTATCGGCCTCGTCGGTTTCTCTCTTTCCTGGTCACATTCCCGAAAAAGGCCGCAGCACCTATGATTCTCTTCCGGGGGTCTAACTCTCCCTCTCTCTCTATCCTTCTCTTTGTCTGGCTCTCTCTGGCTTCACTTTTTGTGGTGTGTGCCTCTGGGGGTCTGGTTGGAATTTGCCGTTGGCTTTTTGCCCTCTCTTTTTGCCTTTTATCCATCGCAAAGAAGGGTGTGTGTGTTCTCACCTGGGGTTGGAATGAAGGACGGGGAACCTCCTCGTCTTGTGAAGTGGGACCATCTTTTAGGATGATGGCTTTTTGCTGCCTGGTGTGTGCTTGGGTGGGGTTTGGTGGTGGCAGTCTACCTCTCCCTTTCTCCGGTAAGACCAGATGACTGGTTCGTCCGCTACTCTTGTGTTGGCCCTACCTTGGCCAACGGGAGTCGGCGACGCTCCAGACTGGATGGCATGATGTGGTGGTGTACCGAAGGGGGACATCCGAAGGGGAAGAGGGGCCGAGCCTCGCGAAACTTAGGTGTGTCGGGTTGTGTGATGTCGGAGATCCATTTTTTTGTGGCTGCCGTCGTGATTTCGCCCATCCAAACCTGAGTCGTTGCTGCGGACTGGAAAAACTATGGAAGAGCTGTTTGGGA
>NC_143435.1:565000-567500 GCF_059467195.1 Physcomitrium patens | reverse complement strand
GGTTTAGGGTTTAGGGTTTTAGGGTTTGCATGGGGTATATAAACCTAGATTCTAGGATTCACATAGATTATATAAAGGGTTTAGAAAGTTGGGCTTGGAGTATGTAAAGAGAAGATAGATTTAAGAATTCACACAAACAAAAATAAATTGGATGTGGAGTGTGAAGGATGAAGAATTGAAGACATTAAGTTTCAGTGGTGATGGATTAGTTAGTGGGCAATGATTACCTGTACGATGCATTAGTTAGCAAGTCATTAACATATTTGTACAACCAATTGATTGCACACACACAAATTTATCTCCAAAGTGACATGTAAACGATTTAGTGGATTTTTGACATGACATGGACTACCACGTGGCAGCCACATCAGCAAGGTAACACGTGGCACTTGAAAAAATCAATTTAGTATTCTTCTGCCTTTTATTTTTCTACCTTATTCCAGTTAATTAAATTACTTTAATATTTTTAATTCACCAATTTATTTTTATTTTTATTTATATTTCTGTCTAGGCGCAAGACTGGGCGGCCAGCAAGGAGTCGAGACAGGGAGTTAATTTTAAAATTGATTTTTAAAAAATGATTTATTTATTTATTTCCACCTATGCGGAAGACTGGGCGGCCAACGAGGAGTCGAGACAGCCAGGAGTCGGGACTTGGGCAAGGGAGCGGGACAAGAGGTCGGGACTCGCGGCGGGACAAGGAAGAGGAGGAGGAAGTCCGGGACTCGCGACGGGACTGGGACTCGCGCCGGGACTAGGGAGTCGCGGCGGGACAAGGAAGAGGAGGAGGAAGTCCGGGACTCGCGACGGGACTGGGACTCGCGCCGGGACTAGGGAGTCGCGGCGGGACAAGGAAGAGGAGGAGGAAGTCCGGGACTCGCGACGGGACTGGGACTCGCGCCGGGACTAGGGAGTCGCGGCGGGACAAGGAAGAGGAGGAGGAAGTCCGGGACTCGCGACGGGACTGGGACTCGCGCCGGGACTAGGGAGTCGCGGCGGGACAAGGAAGAGGAGGAGGAAGTCCGGGACTCGCGGGACTCGCGCCGGGACTAGGGAGTCGCGGCGGGACAAGGAAGAGGAGGAGGAAGTCCGGGACTCGCGCACGGGACTAGGGAGTCGCGGCGGGACAAGGAAGAGGAGGAGGAAGTCCGGGACTCGCCACGGGACTAGGGAGTCGCGGCGGGACAAGGAAGAGAAGGAGGAAGTCCGGGACTCGCGACGGGACTGGGACTCGCGGCAGGACAAGGAAGAGAAGGAGGAGGTCCGGGACTCGCGCCGGGACTAGGAAGAGGGGAGGAGGTCCGGGACTCGCGACGGGACTAGGAAGTGGGGGAGGAGGTCCGGGACTCGCGCCGGGACTAGGGAAGAGGAGGAGGAGGAGGAAGGCCGGGACTGGGACTCGCGGCGGGAGTAGGTAGTGGGGAGGAGGTCCGGGACTCGCAGCGGGACAAGGAGGAAGTCGGGGAGGAGGGCCGGGACCAGGAGTCGCGGCGGGGATAGCAGGCAGGACAGGGAGGGTGGGTGGTCTTCCACAAAAAAAAGTGTGTCTCGGAACTTCCTTAGTGCAGTAGGACGGGGGGGCCTGCCGAATCCCACAGAGAGTACTATGTGGGGAAGGGTTCCTCTGAAGCGTCTCGGGAAAAGTCGTGAGGGGGTGACGGTTGCTCGGTGCCTACGGGTCCCGACTGCTCGCTGCCTTCTTTGAGCCCAGTACCGACGTTCGCAGGGGGATACCTGGATACTACTGGGGTTACCTGGATACTTCTGGCGTGTTACCTTGGATCAGTGAGGAGTGGGGGTTAGTTTCCCGGCGACGCGACCCTCTGAGGAGGTCCCGCGGAGGGTCGCCGAGTATTATATGGTGAGCTGGCTGTCAAGGATTGTGAGTCCCGCTGCCAAAATTTTTTTTGGTGCGCGGGCGACTGGAAAAAGAGGGTTGGTCTTGTGCCGATACGCGTAACGTCGCAGCGAGTCCCAAGAGCTAGTAACCATTTTTGGCGGGGGGCGATGGCCTCGGTATTGTCAAGCCATTCTCTCATTCATTTGGGAGGGTGGGGAGAAGTGTTTGCCGAGGCCGTTCAAGCTCCGCCTGGTCGACCACCACTGTGACCGCCACCGCGCTCGATCTCTATTGCAAGCTCAGGTGAAATTCCTGATAAACTTGGAGGGGGTGTGGGACGCGTTCGCAGTGTGGGCCGAGGAGTCATAACATCCCAGGTCGGAATGTGAAAATGGAACTTCGAAACCGGTGAGAGTTCTCTCGTCGGCTAGGGGTTTCACAAAAGTAACATTTCTATAAATTTCTATCCGACCCCTCCATTAATTTGGAGGGGCGATGGGCCCCGGATTGGACATACTTCTTGCTGATTTGTCTTTTGAGGAAAATCCTTCGCGGTGATGGTTACTTTTTCATTTTTTAATGTGTGTATCGGCCTCGTCGGTTTCTCTCTTTCCTGGTCACATTCCCGAAAAAGGCCGCAGCACCTATGATTCTCTTCCG
>NC_143435.1:552500-555000 GCF_059467195.1 Physcomitrium patens | reverse complement strand
ACTGGGACTCGCGCCGGGACTAGGGAGTCGCGGCGGGACAAGGAAGAGGAGGAGGAAGTCCGGGGACTGGGACTCGACTCGCGCCGGGACTAGGGAGTCGCGGCGGGACAAGGAAGAGGAGGAGGAAGTCCGGGACTCGCGCACGGGACTAGGGAGTCGCGGCGGGACAAGGAAGAGGAGGAGGAAGTCCGGGACTCGCCACGGGACTAGGGAGTCGCGGCGGGACAAGGAAGAGAAGGAGGAAGTCCGGGACTCGCGACGGGACTGGGACTCGCGGCAGGACAAGGAAGAGAAGGAGGAGGTCCGGGACTCGCGCCGGGACTAGGAAGAGGGGAGGAGGTCCGGGACTCGCGACGGGACTAGGAAGTGGGGGAGGAGGTCCGGGACTCGCGCCGGGACTAGGGAAGAGGAGGAGGAGGAGGAAGGCCGGGACTGGGACTCGCGGCGGGAGTAGGTAGTGGGGAGGAGGTCCGGGACTCGCAGCGGGACAAGGAGGAAGTCGGGGAGGAGGGCCGGGACCAGGAGTCGCGGCGGGGATAGCAGGCAGGACAGGGAGGGTGGGTGGTCTTCCACAAAAAAAGTGTGTCTCGGAACTTCCTTAGTGCAGTAGGACGGGGGCCTGCCGAATCCCACAGAGAGTACTATGTGGGGAAGGGTTCCTCTGAAGCGTCTCGGGAAAAGTCGTGAGGGGGTGACGGTTGCTCGGTGCCTACGGGTCCCGACTGCTCGCTGCCTTCTTTGAGCCCAGTACCGACGTTCGCAGGGGGATACCTGGATACTACTGGGGTTACCTGGATACTTCTGGCGTGTTACCTTGGATCAGTGAGGAGTGGGGGTTAGTTTCCCGGCGACGCGACCCTCTGAGGAGGTCCCGCGGAGGGTCGCCGAGTATTATATGGTGAGCTGGCTGTCAAGGATTGTGAGTCCCGCTGCCAAAATTTTTTTTGGTGCGCGGGCGACTGGAAAAAGAGGGTTGGTCTTGTGCCGATACGCGTAACGTCGCAGCGAGTCCCAAGAGCTAGTAACCATTTTTGGCGGGGGGCGATGGCCTCGGTATTGTCAAGCCATTCTCTCATTCATTTGGGAGGGTGGGGAGAAGTGTTTGCCGAGGCCGTTCAAGCTCCGCCTGGTCGACCACCACTGTGACCGCCACCGCGCTCGATCTCTATTGCAAGCTCAGGTGAAATTCCTGATAAACTTGGAGGGGGTGTGGGACGCGTTCGCAGTGTGGGCCGAGGAGTCATAACATCCCAGGTCGGAATGTGAAAATGGAACTTCGAAACCGGTGAGAGTTCTCTCGTCGGCTAGGGGTTTCACAAAAGTAACATTTCTATAAATTTCTATCCGACCCCTCCATTAATTTGGAGGGGCGATGGGCCCCGGGGATTGGACATACTTCTTGCTGATTTGTCTTTTGAGGAAAATCCTTCGCGGTGATGGTTACTTTTTCATTTTTTAATGTGTGTATCGGCCTCGTCGGTTTCTCTCTTTCCTGGTCACATTCCCGAAAAAGGCCGCAGCACCTATGATTCTCTTCCGGGGGTCTAACTCTCCCTCTCTCTCTATCCTTCTCTTTGTCTGGCTCTCTCTGGCTTCACTTTTTGTGGTGTGTGCCTCTGGGGGTCTGGTTGGAATTTGCCGTTGGCTTTTTGCCCTCTCTTTTTGCCTTTTATCCATCGCAAAGAAGGGTGTGTGTGTTCTCACCTGGGGTTGGAATGAAGGACGGGGAACCTCCTCGTCTTGTGAAGTGGGACCATCTTTTAGGATGATGGCTTTTTGCTGCCTGGTGTGTGCTTGGGTGGGGTTTGGTGGTGGCAGTCTACCTCTCCCTTTCTCCGGTAAGACCAGATGACTGGTTCGTCCGCTACTCTTGTGTTGGCCCTACCTTGGCCAACGGGAGTCGGCGACGCTCCAGACTGGATGGCATGATGTGGTGGTGTACCGAAGGGGGACATCCGAAGGGGAAGAGGGGCCGAGCCTCGCGAAACTTAGGTGTGTCGGGTTGTGTGATGTCGGAGATCCATTTTTTTGTGGCTGCCGTCGTGATTTCGCCCATCCAAACCTGAGTCGTTGCTGCGGACTGGAAAAACTATGGAAGAGCTGTTTGGGAAAGATTCGGGAGTTTGTTTTCGAAGTTACCTTGTTCGATCGATCTAGGATCCACTGTACTCGCCCACCAGAATTTGCTCCCGGAACCCCCCGATCAGCCAAAGCGGGTCGGGGGGCCTTGGTTCAACGAGGGTTACTCCATATGCTAGCCTATGTCAATATAAGGTGCGGGTTAGCCGTTTCTCCCCCACCGGACTATTGCTTAAGAAGTGGACTATCGACCCCCCTCTCCGTCAAAGGTTTGGGGGCCAGGGCTTAGAATGTACTTCAGGTGGTGCGGAGGTAGGAGGCGAGAGGTGGATGAAATCGATCGGATGAGGTGATGGAGGGGTCAACTTCGCAGGAAGTTCTGGGGGTTTGTTCCAGCCGGATGTTGGGAGAGAGATACAGG
>NC_143435.1:530000-532500 GCF_059467195.1 Physcomitrium patens | reverse complement strand
ATCAGCAAGGTAACACGTGGCACTTGAAAAAATCAATTTAGTATTCTTCTGCCTTTTATTTTTCTACCTTATTCCAGTTAATTAAATTACTTTAATATTTTTAATTCACCAATTTATTTTTATTTTTATTTATATTTCTGTCTAGGCGCAAGACTGGGCGGCCAGCAAGGAGTCGAGACAGGGAGTTAATTTTAAAATTGATTTTTAAAAAATGATTTATTTATTTATTTCCACCTATGCGGAAGACTGGGCGGCCAACGAGGAGTCGAGACAGCCAGGAGTCGGGACTTGGGCAAGGGAGCGGGACAAGAGGTCGGGACTCGCGGCGGGACAAGGAAGAGGAGGAGGAAGTCCGGGACTCGCGACGGGACTGGGACTCGCGCCGGGACTAGGGAGTCGCGGCGGGACAAGGAAGAGGAGGAGGAAGTCCGGGACTCGCGACGGGACTGGGACTCGCGCCGGGACTAGGGAGTCGCGGCGGGACAAGGAAGAGGAGGAGGAAGTCCGGGACTCGCGACGGGACTGGGACTCGCGCCGGGACTAGGGAGTCGCGGCGGGACAAGGAAGAGGAGGAGGAAGTCCGGGACTCGCGACGGGACTGGGACTCGCGCCGGGACTAGGGAGTCGCGGCGGGACAAGGAAGAGGAGGAGGAAGTCCGGGACTCGCGCCGGGACTAGGGAGTCGCGGCGGGACAAGGAAGAGGAGGAGGAAGTCCGGGACTCGCGCCGGGACTAGGGAGTCGCGGCGGGACAAGGAAGAGGAGGAGGAAGTCCGGGACTCGCCACGGGACTAGGGAGTCGCGGCGGGACAAGGAAGAGAAGGAGGAAGTCCGGGACTCGCGACGGGACTGGGACTCGCGGCGGGACAAGGAAGAGAAGGAGGAGGTCCGGGACTCGCGCCGGGACTAGGAAGAGGGGGAGGAGGTCCGGGACTCGCGACGGGACTAGGAAGTGGGGGAGGAGGTCCGGGACTCGCGCCGGGACTAGGGAAGAGGAGGAGGAGGAGGAAGGCCGGGACTGGGACTCGCGGCGGGAGTAGGTAGTGGGGAGGAGGTCCGGGACTCGCAGCGGGACAAGGAGGAAGTCGGGGAGGAGGGCCGGGACCAGGAGTCGCGGCGGGGATAGCAGGCAGGACAGGGAGGGTGGGTGGTCTTCCACAAAAAAAAGTGTGTCTCGGAACTTCCTTAGTGCAGTAGGACGGGGGGGCCTGCCGAATCCCACAGAGAGTACTATGTGGGGAAGGGTTCCTCTGAAGCGTCTCGGGAAAAGTCGTGAGGGGGTGACGGTTGCTCGGTGCCTACGGGTCCCGACTGCTCGCTGCCTTCTTTGAGCCCAGTACCGACGTTCGCAGGGGGATACCTGGATACTACTGGGGTTACCTGGATACTTCTGGCGTGTTACCTTGGATCAGTGAGGAGTGGGGGTTAGTTTCCCGGCGACGCGACCCTCTGAGGAGGTCCCGCGGAGGGTCGCCGAGTATTATATGGTGAGCTGGCTGTCAAGGATTGTGAGTCCCGCTGCCAAAATTTTTTTTGGTGCGCGGGCGACTGGAAAAAGAGGGTTGGTCTTGTGCCGATACGCGTAACGTCGCAGCGAGTCCCAAGAGCTAGTAACCATTTTTGGCGGGCGATGGCCTCGGTATTGTCAAGCCATTCTCTCATTCATTTGGGAGGGTGGGGAGAAGTGTTTGCCGAGGCCGTTCAAGCTCCGCCTGGTCGACCACCACTGTGACCGCCACCGCGCTCGATCTCTATTGCAAGCTCAGGTGAAATTCCTGATAAACTTGGAGGGGTGTGGGACGCGTTCGCAGTGTGGGCCGAGGAGTCATAACATCCCAGGTCGGAATGTGAAAATGGAACTTCGAAACCGGTGAGAGTTCTCTCGTCGGCTAGGGGTTTCACAAAAGTAACATTTCTATAAATTTCTATCCGACCCCTCCATTAATTTGGAGGGGCGATGGGCCCCGGGATTGGACATACTTCTTGCTGATTTGTCTTTTGAGGAAAATCCTTCGCGGTGATGGTTACTTTTTCATTTTTTAATGTGTGTATCGGCCTCGTCGGTTTCTCTCTTTCCTGGTCACATTCCCGAAAAAGGCCGCAGCACCTATGATTCTCTTCCGGGGTCTAACTCTCCCTCTCTCTCTATCCTTCTCTTTGTCTGGCTCTCTCTGGCTTCACTTTTTGTGGTGTGTGCCTCTGGGGGTCTGGTTGGAATTTGCCGTTGGCTTTTTGCCCTCTCTTTTTGCCTTTTATCCATCGCAAAGAAGGGTGTGTGTGTTCTCACCTGGGGTTGGAATGAAGGACGGGAACCTCCTCGTCTTGTGAAGTGGGACCATCTTTTAGGATGATGGCTTTTTGCTGCCTGGTGTGTGCTTGGGTGGGGTTTGGTGGTGGCAGTCTACCTCTCCCTTTCTCCGGTAAGACCAGATGACTGGTTCGTCCGCTACTCTTGTGTTGGCCCTACCTTGGCCAACGGGAGTCGGCGACGCTCCAGACTG
>NC_143435.1:507500-510000 GCF_059467195.1 Physcomitrium patens | reverse complement strand
CACAGTGTAGTGTTAAAAAAATAAAAGTAAATGAAGGATGCATATTTGCAAACAAGTATTGTCACAATACAAAATGTTGGGTTTTGAAATTACAATGCTAGTTTATATGTTATGAGATTAAAATTTCAGAGTCTAGGTTGTATGATTAAAAGAACAAAGTATGAGTTGAGGGGTTAGGGGTTAGGGGTTAGGGTTTAGGGTTTAGGGTTTTAGGGTTTGCATGGGGTATATAAACCTAGATTCTAGGATTCACATAGATTATATAAAGGGTTTAGAAAGTTGGGCTTGGAGTATGTAAAGAGAAGATAGATTTAAGAATTCACACAAACAAAAATAAATTGGATGTGGAGTGTGAAGGATGAAGAATTGAAGACATTAAGTTTCAGTGGTGATGGATTAGTTAGTGGGCAATGATTACCTGTACGATGCATTAGTTAGCAAGTCATTAACATATTTGTACAACCAATTGATTGCACACACACAAATTTATCTCCAAAGTGACATGTAAACGATTTAGTGGATTTTTGACATGACATGGACTACCACGTGGCAGCCACATCAGCAAGGTAACACGTGGCACTTGAAAAAATCAATTTAGTATTCTTCTGCCTTTTATTTTTCTACCTTATTCCAGTTAATTAAATTACTTTAATATTTTTAATTCACCAATTTATTTTTATTTTTATTTATATTTCTGTCTAGGCGCAAGACTGGGCGGCCAGCAAGGAGTCGAGACAGGGAGTTAATTTTAAAATTGATTTTTAAAAAATGATTTATTTATTTATTTCCACCTATGCGGAAGACTGGGCGGCCAACGAGGAGTCGAGACAGCCAGGAGTCGGGACTTGGGCAAGGGAGCGGGACAAGAGGTCGGGACTCGCGGCGGGACAAGGAAGAGGAGGAGGAAGTCCGGGACTCGCGACGGGACTGGGACTCGCGCCGGGACTAGGGAGTCGCGGCGGGACAAGGAAGAGGAGGAGGAAGTCCGGGACTCGCGACGGGACTGGGACTCGCGCCGGGACTAGGGAGTCGCGGCGGGACAAGGAAGAGGAGGAGGAAGTCCGGGACTCGCGACGGGACTGGGACTCGCGCCGGGACTAGGGAGTCGCGGCGGGACAAGGAAGAGGAGGAGGAAGTCCGGGACTCGCGACGGGACTGGGACTCGCGCCGGGACTAGGGAGTCGCGGCGGGACAAGGAAGAGGAGGAGGAAGTCCGGGACTCGCGACGGGACGGGACTCGCGCCGGGACTAGGGAGTCGCGGCGGGACAAGGAAGAGGAGGAGGAAGTCCGGGACTCGCGCACGGGACTAGGGAGTCGCGGCGGGACAAGGAAGAGGAGGAGGAAGTCCGGGACTCGCCACGGGACTAGGGAGTCGCGGCAGGACAAGGAAGAGAAGGAGGAAGTCCGGGACTCGCGACGGGACTGGGACTCGCGGCAGGACAAGGAAGAGAAGGAGGAGGTCCGGGACTCGCGCCGGGACTAGGAAGAGGGGAGGAGGTCCGGGACTCGCGACGGGACTAGGAAGTGGGGAGGAGGTCCGGGACTCGCGCCGGGACTAGGGAAGAGGAGGAGGAGGAGGAAGGCCGGGACTGGGACTCGCGGCGGGAGTAGGTAGTGGGGAGGAGGTCCGGGACTCGCAGCGGGACAAGGAGGAAGTCGGGGAGGAGGGCCGGGACCAGGAGTCGCGGCGGGGATAGCAGGCAGGACAGGGAGGGTGGGTGGTCTTCCACAAAAAAAGTGTGTCTCGGAACTTCCTTAGTGCAGTAGGACGGGGGCCTGCCGAATCCCACAGAGAGTACTATGTGGGGAAGGGTTCCTCTGAAGCGTCTCGGGAAAAGTCGTGAGGGGGTGACGGTTGCTCGGTGCCTACGGGTCCCGACTGCTCGCTGCCTTCTTTGAGCCCAGTACCGACGTTCGCAGGGGGATACCTGGATACTACTGGGGTTACCTGGATACTTCTGGCGTGTTACCTTGGATCAGTGAGGAGTGGGGTTAGTTTCCCGGCGACGCGACCCTCTGAGGAGGTCCCGCGGAGGGTCGCCGAGTATTATATGGTGAGCTGGCTGTCAAGGATTGTGAGTCCCGCTGCCAAAATTTTTTTTGGTGCGCGGGCGACTGGAAAAAGAGGGTTGGTCTTGTGCCGATACGCGTAACGTCGCAGCGAGTCCCAAGAGCTAGTAACCATTTTTGGCGGGGGGCGATGGCCTCGGTATTGTCAAGCCATTCTCTCATTCATTTGGGAGGGTGGGGAGAAGTGTTTGCCGAGGCCGTTCAAGCTCCGCCTGGTCGACCACCACTGTGACCGCCACCGCGCTCGATCTCTATTGCAAGCTCAGGTGAAATTCCTGATAAACTTGGAGGGGTGTGGGACGCGTTCGCAGTGTGGGCCGAGGAGTCATAACATCCCAGGTCGGAATGTGAAAATGGAACTTCGAAACCGGTGAGAGTTCTCTCGTCGGCTAGGGGTTTCACAAAAGTAACATTTCTATAAATTTCTAT
>NC_143435.1:495000-497500 GCF_059467195.1 Physcomitrium patens | reverse complement strand
GGACAAGGAAGAGGAGGAGGAAGTCCGGGACTCGCGACGGGACTGGGACTCGCGCCGGGACTAGGGAGTCGCGGCGGGACAAGGAAGAGGAGGAGGAAGTCCGGGACTCGCGACGGGACTGGGACTCGCGCCGGGACTAGGGAGTCGCGGCGGGACAAGGAAGAGGAGGAGGAAGTCCGGGACTCGCGACGGGACTGGGACTCGCGCCGGGACTAGGGAGTCGCGGCGGGACAAGGAAGAGGAGGAGGAAGTCCGGGACTCGCGACGGGACTGGGACGCGCCGGGACTCGCGCCGGGACTAGGGAGTCGCGGCGGGACAAGGAAGAGGAGGAGGAAGTCCGGGACTCGCGCACGGGACTAGGGAGTCGCGGCGGGACAAGGAAGAGGAGGAGGAAGTCCGGGACTCGCCACGGGACTAGGGAGTCGCGGCGGGACAAGGAAGAGAAGGAGGAAGTCCGGGACTCGCGACGGGACTGGGACTCGCGGCAGGACAAGGAAGAGAAGGAGGAGGTCCGGGACTCGCGCCGGGACTAGGAAGAGGGGGAGGAGGTCCGGGACTCGCGACGGGACTAGGAAGTGGGGGAGGAGGTCCGGGACTCGCGCCGGGACTAGGGAAGAGGAGGAGGAGGAGGAAGGCCGGGACTGGGACTCGCGGCGGGAGTAGGTAGTGGGGAGGAGGTCCGGGACTCGCAGCGGGACAAGGAGGAAGTCGGGGAGGAGGGCCGGGACCAGGAGTCGCGGCGGGGATAGCAGGCAGGACAGGGAGGGTGGGTGGTCTTCCACAAAAAAAAGTGTGTCTCGGAACTTCCTTAGTGCAGTAGGACGGGGGCCTGCCGAATCCCACAGAGAGTACTATGTGGGGAAGGGTTCCTCTGAAGCGTCTCGGGAAAAGTCGTGAGGGGGTGACGGTTGCTCGGTGCCTACGGGTCCCGACTGCTCGCTGCCTTCTTTGAGCCCAGTACCGACGTTCGCAGGGGGATACCTGGATACTACTGGGGTTACCTGGATACTTCTGGCGTGTTACCTTGGATCAGTGAGGAGTGGGGGTTAGTTTCCCGGCGACGCGACCCTCTGAGGAGGTCCCGCGGAGGGTCGCCGAGTATTATATGGTGAGCTGGCTGTCAAGGATTGTGAGTCCCGCTGCCAAAATTTTTTTTGGTGCGCGGGCGACTGGAAAAAGAGGGTTGGTCTTGTGCCGATACGCGTAACGTCGCAGCGAGTCCCAAGAGCTAGTAACCATTTTTGGCGGGGGGCGATGGCCTCGGTATTGTCAAGCCATTCTCTCATTCATTTGGGAGGGTGGGGAGAAGTGTTTGCCGAGGCCGTTCAAGCTCCGCCTGGTCGACCACCACTGTGACCGCCACCGCGCTCGATCTCTATTGCAAGCTCAGGTGAAATTCCTGATAAACTTGGAGGGGTGTGGGACGCGTTCGCAGTGTGGGCCGAGGAGTCATAACATCCCAGGTCGGAATGTGAAAATGGAACTTCGAAACCGGTGAGAGTTCTCTCGTCGGCTAGGGGTTTCACAAAAGTAACATTTCTATAAATTTCTATCCGACCCCTCCATTAATTTGGAGGGGCGATGGGCCCCAGGATTGGACATACTTCTTGCTGATTTGTCTTTTGAGGAAAATCCTTCGCGGTGATGGTTACTTTTTCATTTTTAATGTGTGTATCGGCCTCGTCGGTTTCTCTCTTTCCTGGTCACATTCCCGAAAAAGGCCGCAGCACCTATGATTCTCTTCCGGGGGTCTAACTCTCCCTCTCTCTCTATCCTTCTCTTTGTCTGGCTCTCTCTGGCTTCACTTTTTGTGGTGTGTGCCTCTGGGGGTCTGGTTGGAATTTGCCGTTGGCTTTTTGCCCTCTCTTTTTGCCTTTTATCCATCGCAAAGAAGGGTGTGTGTGTTCTCACCTGGGGTTGGAATGAAGGACGGGAACCTCCTCGTCTTGTGAAGTGGGACCATCTTTTAGGATGATGGCTTTTTGCTGCCTGGTGTGTGCTTGGGTGGGGTTTGGTGGTGGCAGTCTACCTCTCCCTTTCTCCGGTAAGACCAGATGACTGGTTCGTCCGCTACTCTTGTGTTGGCCCTACCTTGGCCAACGGGAGTCGGCGACGCTCCAGACTGGATGGCATGATGTGGTGGTGTACCGAAGGGGGACATCCGAAGGGGAAGAGGGGCCGAGCCTCGCGAAACTTAGGTGTGTCGGGTTGTGTGATGTCGGAGATCCATTTTTTTGTGGCTGCCGTCGTGATTTCGCCCATCCAAACCTGAGTCGTTGCTGCGGACTGGAAAAACTATGGAAGAGCTGTTTGGGAAAGATTCGGGAGTTTGTTTTCGAAGTTACCTTGTTCGATCGATCTAGGATCCACTGTACTCGCCCACCAGAATTTGCTCCCGGAACCCCCCGATCAGCCAAAGCGGGTCGGGGGGCCTTGGTTCAACGAGGGTTACTCCATATGCTAGCCTATGTCAATATAAGGTGCGGGTTAGCCGTTTCT
>NC_143435.1:472500-475000 GCF_059467195.1 Physcomitrium patens | reverse complement strand
ATTAAGTTTCAGTGGTGATGGATTAGTTAGTGGGCAATGATTACCTGTACGATGCATTAGTTAGCAAGTCATTAACATATTTGTACAACCAATTGATTGCACACACACAAATTTATCTCCAAAGTGACATGTAAACGATTTAGTGGATTTTTGACATGACATGGACTACCACGTGGCAGCCACATCAGCAAGGTAACACGTGGCACTTGAAAAAATCAATTTAGTATTCTTCTGCCTTTTATTTTTCTACCTTATTCCAGTTAATTAAATTACTTTAATATTTTTAATTCACCAATTTATTTTTATTTTTATTTATATTTCTGTCTAGGCGCAAGACTGGGCGGCCAGCAAGGAGTCGAGACAGGGAGTTAATTTTAAAATTGATTTTTAAAAAATGATTTATTTATTTATTTCCACCTATGCGGAAGACTGGGCGGCCAACGAGGAGTCGAGACAGCCAGGAGTCGGGACTTGGGCAAGGGAGCGGGACAAGAGGTCGGGACTCGCGGCGGGACAAGGAAGAGGAGGAGGAAGTCCGGGACTCGCGACGGGACTGGGACTCGCGCCGGGACTAGGGAGTCGCGGCGGGACAAGGAAGAGGAGGAGGAAGTCCGGGACTCGCGACGGGACTGGGACTCGCGCCGGGACTAGGGAGTCGCGGCGGGACAAGGAAGAGGAGGAGGAAGTCCGGGACTCGCGACGGGACTGGGACTCGCGCCGGGACTAGGGAGTCGCGGCGGGACAAGGAAGAGGAGGAGGAAGTCCGGGACTCGCGACGGGACTGGGACTCGCGCCGGGACTAGGGAGTCGCGGCGGGACAAGGAAGAGGAGGAGGAAGTCCGGGACTCGCGACGGGACTGGGACTCGCGCCGGGACTAGGGAGTCGCGGCGGGACAAGGAAGAGGAGGAGGAAGTCCGGGACTCGCGCACGGGACTAGGGAGTCGCGGCGGGACAAGGAAGAGGAGGAGGAAGTCCGGGACTCGCCACGGGACTAGGGAGTCGCGGCGGGACAAGGAAGAGAAGGAGGAAGTCCGGGACTCGCGACGGGACTGGGACTCGCGGCAGGACAAGGAAGAGAAGGAGGAGGTCCGGGACTCGCGCCGGGACTAGGAAGAGGGGAGGAGGTCCGGGACTCGCGACGGGACTAGGAAGTGGGGGAGGAGGTCCGGGACTCGCGCCGGGACTAGGGAAGAGGAGGAGGAGGAGGAAGGCCGGGACTGGGACTCGCGGCGGGAGTAGGTAGTGGGGAGGAGGTCCGGGACTCGCAGCGGGACAAGGAGGAAGTCGGGGAGGAGGGCCGGGACCAGGAGTCGCGGCGGGGATAGCAGGCAGGACAGGGAGGGTGGGTGGTCTTCCACAAAAAAAAGTGTGTCTCGGAACTTCCTTAGTGCAGTAGGACGGGGGCCTGCCGAATCCCACAGAGAGTACTATGTGGGGAAGGGTTCCTCTGAAGCGTCTCGGGAAAAGTCGTGAGGGGGTGACGGTTGCTCGGTGCCTACGGGTCCCGACTGCTCGCTGCCTTCTTTGAGCCCAGTACCGACGTTCGCAGGGGGATACCTGGATACTACTGGGGTTACCTGGATACTTCTGGCGTGTTACCTTGGATCAGTGAGGAGTGGGGGTTAGTTTCCCGGCGACGCGACCCTCTGAGGAGGTCCCGCGGAGGGTCGCCGAGTATTATATGGTGAGCTGGCTGTCAAGGATTGTGAGTCCCGCTGCCAAAATTTTTTTTGGTGCGCGGGCGACTGGAAAAAGAGGGTTGGTCTTGTGCCGATACGCGTAACGTCGCAGCGAGTCCCAAGAGCTAGTAACCATTTTTGGCGGGGGGCGATGGCCTCGGTATTGTCAAGCCATTCTCTCATTCATTTGGGAGGGTGGGGAGAAGTGTTTGCCGAGGCCGTTCAAGCTCCGCCTGGTCGACCACCACTGTGACCGCCACCGCGCTCGATCTCTATTGCAAGCTCAGGTGAAATTCCTGATAAACTTGGAGGGGTGTGGGACGCGTTCGCAGTGTGGGCCGAGGAGTCATAACATCCCAGGTCGGAATGTGAAAATGGAACTTCGAAACCGGTGAGAGTTCTCTCGTCGGCTAGGGGTTTCACAAAAGTAACATTTCTATAAATTTCTATCCGACCCCTCCATTAATTTGGAGGGGCGATGGGCCCCCGGATTGGACATACTTCTTGCTGATTTGTCTTTTGAGGAAAATCCTTCGCGGTGATGGTTACTTTTTCATTTTTAATGTGTGTATCGGCCTCGTCGGTTTCTCTCTTTCCTGGTCACATTCCCGAAAAAGGCCGCAGCACCTATGATTCTCTTCCGGGGGGGTCTAACTCTCCCTCTCTCTCTATCCTTCTCTTTGTCTGGCTCTCTCTGGCTTCACTTTTTGTGGTGTGTGCCTCTGGGGGTCTGGTTGGAATTTGGCGTTGGCTTTTTGCCCTCTCTTTTTGCCTTTTATCCATCGCAAAGAAGGGTGTGTGTGTTCTCACCTGGGGTTGG
>NC_143435.1:450000-452500 GCF_059467195.1 Physcomitrium patens | reverse complement strand
CATCCATTTTGCATCCGCTTGAACCTTCTCCGACGTGGCATCTTCTTCTCCGACATGGCAGTCCACTTAGCATTTGTCATGTGACAGGGCAGCCAGGTAGCTGACGTGGCATTTCAAAAAGTTAAAAAAAATAAAAATAAAAGCTGAAAGGGTGGAGAATATAATATTTACATGTTAGAGGTTAATTTATCAAGGATTTTGATCTATTTGGTGCTGATGTGGCACAGTGTAGTGTTAAAAAAATAAAAGTAAATGAAGGATGCATATTTGCAAACAAGTATTGTCACAATACAAAATGTTGGGTTTTGAAATTACAATGCTAGTTTATATGTTATGAGATTAAAATTTCAGAGTCTAGGTTGTATGATTAAAAGAACAAAGTATGAGTTGAGGGGTTAGGGGTTAGGGTTAGGGTTTAGGGTTTAGGGTTTTAGGGTTTGCATGGGGTATATAAACCTAGATTCTAGGATTCACATAGATTATATAAAGGGTTTAGAAAGTTGGGCTTGGAGTATGTAAAGAGAAGATAGATTTAAGAATTCACACAAACAAAAATAAATTGGATGTGGAGTGTGAAGGATGAAGAATTGAAGACATTAAGTTTCAGTGGTGATGGATTAGTTAGTGGGCAATGATTACCTGTACGATGCATTAGTTAGCAAGTCATTAACATATTTGTACAACCAATTGATTGCACACACACAAATTTATCTCCAAAGTGACATGTAAACGATTTAGTGGATTTTTGACATGACATGGACTACCACGTGGCAGCCACATCAGCAAGGTAACACGTGGCACTTGAAAAAATCAATTTAGTATTCTTCTGCCTTTTATTTTTCTACCTTATTCCAGTTAATTAAATTACTTTAATATTTTTAATTCACCAATTTATTTTTATTTTTATTTATATTTCTGTCTAGGCGCAAGACTGGGCGGCCAGCAAGGAGTCGAGACAGGGAGTTAATTTTAAAATTGATTTTTAAAAAATGATTTATTTATTTATTTCCACCTATGCGGAAGACTGGGCGGCCAACGAGGAGTCGAGACAGCCAGGAGTCGGGACTTGGGCAAGGGAGCGGGACAAGAGGTCGGGACTCGCGGCGGGACAAGGAAGAGGAGGAGGAAGTCCGGGACTCGCGACGGGACTGGGACTCGCGCCGGGACTAGGGAGTCGCGGCGGGACAAGGAAGAGGAGGAGGAAGTCCGGGACTCGCGACGGGACTGGGACTCGCGCCGGGACTAGGGAGTCGCGGCGGGACAAGGAAGAGGAGGAGGAAGTCCGGGACTCGCGACGGGACTGGGACTCGCGCCGGGACTAGGGAGTCGCGGCGGGACAAGGAAGAGGAGGAGGAAGTCCGGGACTCGCGACGGGACTGGGACTCGCGCCGGGACTAGGGAGTCGCGGCGGGACAAGGAAGAGGAGGAGGAAGTCCGGGACTCGCGACGGGACTGGGACTCGCGCCGGGACTAGGGAGTCGCGGCGGGACAAGGAAGAGGAGGAGGAAGTCCGGGACTCGCGCACGGGACTAGGGAGTCGCGGCGGGACAAGGAAGAGGAGGAGGAAGTCCGGGACTCGCCACGGGACTAGGGAGTCGCGGCGGGACAAGGAAGAGAAGGAGGAAGTCCGGGACTCGCGACGGGACTGGGACTCGCGGCAGGACAAGGAAGAGAAGGAGGAGGTCCGGGACTCGCGCCGGGACTAGGAAGAGGGGGAGGAGGTCCGGGACTCGCGACGGGACTAGGAAGTGGGGGAGGAGGTCCGGGACTCGCGCCGGGACTAGGGAAGAGGAGGAGGAGGAGGAAGGCCGGGACTGGGACTCGCGGCGGGAGTAGGTAGTGGGGAGGAGGTCCGGGACTCGCAGCGGGACAAGGAGGAAGTCGGGGAGGAGGGCCGGGACCAGGAGTCGCGGCGGGGATAGCAGGCAGGACAGGGAGGGTGGGTGGTCTTCCACAAAAAAAAGTGTGTCTCGGAACTTCCTTAGTGCAGTAGGACGGGGGCCTGCCGAATCCCACAGAGAGTACTATGTGGGGAAGGGTTCCTCTGAAGCGTCTCGGGAAAAGTCGTGAGGGGGTGACGGTTGCTCGGTGCCTACGGGTCCCGACTGCTCGCTGCCTTCTTTGAGCCCAGTACCGACGTTCGCAGGGGGATACCTGGATACTACTGGGGTTACCTGGATACTTCTGGCGTGTTACCTTGGATCAGTGAGGAGTGGGGGTTAGTTTCCCGGCGACGCGACCCTCTGAGGAGGTCCCGCGGAGGGTCGCCGAGTATTATATGGTGAGCTGGCTGTCAAGGATTGTGAGTCCCGCTGCCAAAATTTTTTTTGGTGCGCGGGCGACTGGAAAAAGAGGGTTGGTCTTGTGCCGATACGCGTAACGTCGCAGCGAGTCCCAAGAGCTAGTAACCATTTTTGGCGGGGGGCGATGGCCTCGGTATTGTCAAGCCATTCTCTCATTCATTTGGGAGGGTGGGGAGAAGTGTTTGCCGAGGCCGTTC
>NC_143435.1:437500-440000 GCF_059467195.1 Physcomitrium patens | reverse complement strand
GGGAGTTAATTTTAAAATTGATTTTTAAAAAATGATTTATTTATTTATTTCCACCTATGCGGAAGACTGGGCGGCCAACGAGGAGTCGAGACAGCCAGGAGTCGGGACTTGGGCAAGGGAGCGGGACAAGAGGTCGGGACTCGCGGCGGGACAAGGAAGAGGAGGAGGAAGTCCGGGACTCGCGACGGGACTGGGACTCGCGCCGGGACTAGGGAGTCGCGGCGGGACAAGGAAGAGGAGGAGGAAGTCCGGGACTCGCGACGGGACTGGGACTCGCGCCGGGACTAGGGAGTCGCGGCGGGACAAGGAAGAGGAGGAGGAAGTCCGGGACTCGCGACGGGACTGGGACTCGCGCCGGGACTAGGGAGTCGCGGCGGGACAAGGAAGAGGAGGAGGAAGTCCGGGACTCGCGACGGGACTGGGACTCGCGCCGGGACTAGGGAGTCGCGGCGGGACAAGGAAGAGGAGGAGGAAGTCCGGGACTCGCGACGGGACTCTCGCGCCGGGACTAGGGAGTCGCGGCGGGACAAGGAAGAGGAGGAGGAAGTCCGGGACTCGCGCACGGGACTAGGGAGTCGCGGCGGGACAAGGAAGAGGAGGAGGAGGAAGTCCGGGACTCGCCACGGGACTAGGGAGTCGCGGCGGGACAAGGAAGAGAAGGAGGAAGTCCGGGACTCGCGACGGGACTGGGACTCGCGGCGGGACAAGGAAGAGAAGGAGGAGGTCCGGGACTCGCGCCGGGACTAGGAAGAGGGGGAGGAGGTCCGGGACTCGCGACGGGACTAGGAAGTGGGGAGGAGGTCCGGGACTCGCGCCGGGACTAGGGAAGAGGAGGAGGAGGAGGAAGGCCGGGACTGGGACTCGCGGCGGGAGTAGGTAGTGGGGAGGAGGTCCGGGACTCGCAGCGGGACAAGGAGGAAGTCGGGGAGGAGGGCCGGGACCAGGAGTCGCGGCGGGGATAGCAGGCAGGACAGGGAGGGTGGGTGGTCTTCCACAAAAAAAGTGTGTCTCGGAACTTCCTTAGTGCAGTAGGACGGGGGCCTGCCGAATCCCACAGAGAGTACTATGTGGGGAAGGGTTCCTCTGAAGCGTCTCGGGAAAAGTCGTGAGGGGTGACGGTTGCTCGGTGCCTACGGGTCCCGACTGCTCGCTGCCTTCTTTGAGCCCAGTACCGACGTTCGCAGGGGGATACCTGGATACTACTGGGGTTACCTGGATACTTCTGGCGTGTTACCTTGGATCAGTGAGGAGTGGGGGTTAGTTTCCCGGCGACGCGACCCTCTGAGGAGGTCCCGCGGAGGGTCGCCGAGTATTATATGGTGAGCTGGCTGTCAAGGATTGTGAGTCCCGCTGCCAAAATTTTTTTTGGTGCGCGGGCGACTGGAAAAAGAGGGTTGGTCTTGTGCCGATACGCGTAACGTCGCAGCGAGTCCCAAGAGCTAGTAACCATTTTTGGCGGGGGGCGATGGCCTCGGTATTGTCAAGCCATTCTCTCATTCATTTGGGAGGGTGGGGAGAAGTGTTTGCCGAGGCCGTTCAAGCTCCGCCTGGTCGACCACCACTGTGACCGCCACCGCGCTCGATCTCTATTGCAAGCTCAGGTGAAATTCCTGATAAACTTGGAGGGGTGTGGGACGCGTTCGCAGTGTGGGCCGAGGAGTCATAACATCCCAGGTCGGAATGTGAAAATGGAACTTCGAAACCGGTGAGAGTTCTCTCGTCGGCTAGGGGTTTCACAAAAGTAACATTTCTATAAATTTCTATCCGACCCCTCCATTAATTTGGAGGGGCGATGGGCCCCAGGATTGGACATACTTCTTGCTGATTTGTCTTTTGAGGAAAATCCTTCGCGGTGATGGTTACTTTTTCATTTTTAATGTGTGTATCGGCCTCGTCGGTTTCTCTCTTTCCTGGTCACATTCCCGAAAAAGGCCGCAGCACCTATGATTCTCTTCCGGGGGTCTAACTCTCCCTCTCTCTCTATCCTTCTCTTTGTCTGGCTCTCTCTGGCTTCACTTTTTGTGGTGTGTGCCTCTGGGGGTCTGGTTGGAATTTGCCGTTGGCTTTTTGCCCTCTCTTTTTGCCTTTTATCCATCGCAAAGAAGGGTGTGTGTGTTCTCACCTGGGGTTGGAATGAAGGACGGGAACCTCCTCGTCTTGTGAAGTGGGACCATCTTTTAGGATGATGGCTTTTTGCTGCCTGGTGTGTGCTTGGGTGGGGTTTGGTGGTGGCAGTCTACCTCTCCCTTTCTCCGGTAAGACCAGATGACTGGTTCGTCCGCTACTCTTGTGTTGGCCCTACCTTGGCCAACGGGAGTCGGCGACGCTCCAGACTGGATGGCATGATGTGGTGGTGTACCGAAGGGGGACATCCGAAGGGGAAGAGGGGCCGAGCCTCGCGAAACTTAGGTGTGTCGGGTTGTGTGATGTCGGAGATCCATTTTTTTGTGGCTGCCGTCGTGATTTCGCCCATCCAAACCTGAGTCGTTGCTGCGGACTG
>NC_143435.1:415000-417500 GCF_059467195.1 Physcomitrium patens | reverse complement strand
ATTAAAAGAACAAAGTATGAGTTGAGGGGTTAGGGGTTAGGGGTTAGGGTTTAGGGTTTAGGGTTTTAGGGTTTGCATGGGGTATATAAACCTAGATTCTAGGATTCACATAGATTATATAAAGGGTTTAGAAAGTTGGGCTTGGAGTATGTAAAGAGAAGATAGATTTAAGAATTCACACAAACAAAAATAAATTGGATGTGGAGTGTGAAGGATGAAGAATTGAAGACATTAAGTTTCAGTGGTGATGGATTAGTTAGTGGGCAATGATTACCTGTACGATGCATTAGTTAGCAAGTCATTAACATATTTGTACAACCAATTGATTGCACACACACAAATTTATCTCCAAAGTGACATGTAAACGATTTAGTGGATTTTTGACATGACATGGACTACCACGTGGCAGCCACATCAGCAAGGTAACACGTGGCACTTGAAAAAATCAATTTAGTATTCTTCTGCCTTTTATTTTTCTACCTTATTCCAGTTAATTAAATTACTTTAATATTTTTAATTCACCAATTTATTTTTATTTTTATTTATATTTCTGTCTAGGCGCAAGACTGGGCGGCCAGCAAGGAGTCGAGACAGGGAGTTAATTTTAAAATTGATTTTTAAAAAATGATTTATTTATTTATTTCCACCTATGCGGAAGACTGGGCGGCCAACGAGGAGTCGAGACAGCCAGGAGTCGGGACTTGGGCAAGGGAGCGGGACAAGAGGTCGGGACTCGCGGCGGGACAAGGAAGAGGAGGAGGAAGTCCGGGACTCGCGACGGGACTGGGACTCGCGCCGGGACTAGGGAGTCGCGGCGGGACAAGGAAGAGGAGGAGGAAGTCCGGGACTCGCGACGGGACTGGGACTCGCGCCGGGACTAGGGAGTCGCGGCGGGACAAGGAAGAGGAGGAGGAAGTCCGGGACTCGCGACGGGACTGGGACTCGCGCCGGGACTAGGGAGTCGCGGCGGGACAAGGAAGAGGAGGAGGAAGTCCGGGACTCGCGACGGGACTGGGACTCGCGCCGGGACTAGGGAGTCGCGGCGGGACAAGGAAGAGGAGGAGGAAGTCCGGGACTCGCGCCGGGACTAGGGAGTCGCGGCGGGACAAGGAAGAGGAGGAGGAAGTCCGGGACTCGCGCCGGGACTAGGGAGTCGCGGCGGGACAAGGAAGAGGAGGAGGAAGTCCGGGACTCGCCACGGGACTAGGGAGTCGCGGCGGGACAAGGAAGAGAAGGAGGAAGTCCGGGACTCGCGACGGGACTGGGACTCGCGGCGGGACAAGGAAGAGAAGGAGGAGGTCCGGGACTCGCGCCGGGACTAGGAAGAGGGGGAGGAGGTCCGGGACTCGCGACGGGACTAGGAAGTGGGGGAGGAGGTCCGGGACTCGCGCCGGGACTAGGGAAGAGGAGGAGGAGGAGGAAGGCCGGGACTGGGACTCGCGGCGGGAGTAGGTAGTGGGGAGGAGGTCCGGGACTCGCAGCGGGACAAGGAGGAAGTCGGGGAGGAGGGCCGGGACCAGGAGTCGCGGCGGGGATAGCAGGCAGGACAGGGAGGGTGGGTGGTCTTCCACAAAAAAAAGTGTGTCTCGGAACTTCCTTAGTGCAGTAGGACGGGGGGGCCTGCCGAATCCCACAGAGAGTACTATGTGGGGAAGGGTTCCTCTGAAGCGTCTCGGGAAAAGTCGTGAGGGGGTGACGGTTGCTCGGTGCCTACGGGTCCCGACTGCTCGCTGCCTTCTTTGAGCCCAGTACCGACGTTCGCAGGGGGATACCTGGATACTACTGGGGTTACCTGGATACTTCTGGCGTGTTACCTTGGATCAGTGAGGAGTGGGGGTTAGTTTCCCGGCGACGCGACCCTCTGAGGAGGTCCCGCGGAGGGTCGCCGAGTATTATATGGTGAGCTGGCTGTCAAGGATTGTGAGTCCCGCTGCCAAAATTTTTTTTGGTGCGCGGGCGACTGGAAAAAGAGGGTTGGTCTTGTGCCGATACGCGTAACGTCGCAGCGAGTCCCAAGAGCTAGTAACCATTTTTGGCGGGGGGCGATGGCCTCGGTATTGTCAAGCCATTCTCTCATTCATTTGGGAGGGTGGGGAGAAGTGTTTGCCGAGGCCGTTCAAGCTCCGCCTGGTCGACCACCACTGTGACCGCCACCGCGCTCGATCTCTATTGCAAGCTCAGGTGAAATTCCTGATAAACTTGGAGGGGTGTGGGACGCGTTCGCAGTGTGGGCCGAGGAGTCATAACATCCCAGGTCGGAATGTGAAAATGGAACTTCGAAACCGGTGAGAGTTCTCTCGTCGGCTAGGGGTTTCACAAAAGTAACATTTCTATAAATTTCTATCCGACCCCTCCATTAATTTGGAGGGGCGATGGGCCCCGGGATTGGACATACTTCTTGCTGATTTGTCTTTTGAGGAAAATCCTTCGCGGTGATGGTTACTTTTTCATTTTTTAATGTGTGTATCGGCCTCGTCGGTTTCTCTCTTTCCTGGTCACA
>NC_143435.1:402500-405000 GCF_059467195.1 Physcomitrium patens | reverse complement strand
GAAGAGGAGGAGGAAGTCCGGGACTCGCGACGGGACTGGGACTCGCGCCGGGACTAGGGAGTCGCGGCGGGACAAGGAAGAGGAGGAGGAAGTCCGGGACTCGCGGGACTCTCGCGCCGGGACTAGGGAGTCGCGGCGGGACAAGGAAGAGGAGGAGGAAGTCCGGGACTCGCGCACGGGACTAGGGAGTCGCGGCGGGACAAGGAAGAGGAGGAGGAAGTCCGGGACTCGCCACGGGACTAGGGAGTCGCGGCGGGACAAGGAAGAGAAGGAGGAAGTCCGGGACTCGCGACGGGACTGGGACTCGCGGCAGGACAAGGAAGAGAAGGAGGAGGTCCGGGACTCGCGCCGGGACTAGGAAGAGGGGGAGGAGGTCCGGGACTCGCGACGGGACTAGGAAGTGGGGGAGGAGGTCCGGGACTCGCGCCGGGACTAGGGAAGAGGAGGAGGAGGAGGAAGGCCGGGACTGGGACTCGCGGCGGGAGTAGGTAGTGGGGAGGAGGTCCGGGACTCGCAGCGGGACAAGGAGGAAGTCGGGGAGGAGGGCCGGGACCAGGAGTCGCGGCGGGGATAGCAGGCAGGACAGGGAGGGTGGGTGGTCTTCCACAAAAAAAAGTGTGTCTCGGAACTTCCTTAGTGCAGTAGGACGGGGGCCTGCCGAATCCCACAGAGAGTACTATGTGGGGAAGGGTTCCTCTGAAGCGTCTCGGGAAAAGTCGTGAGGGGGTGACGGTTGCTCGGTGCCTACGGGTCCCGACTGCTCGCTGCCTTCTTTGAGCCCAGTACCGACGTTCGCAGGGGGATACCTGGATACTACTGGGGTTACCTGGATACTTCTGGCGTGTTACCTTGGATCAGTGAGGAGTGGGGGTTAGTTTCCCGGCGACGCGACCCTCTGAGGAGGTCCCGCGGAGGGTCGCCGAGTATTATATGGTGAGCTGGCTGTCAAGGATTGTGAGTCCCGCTGCCAAAATTTTTTTTGGTGCGCGGGCGACTGGAAAAAGAGGGTTGGTCTTGTGCCGATACGCGTAACGTCGCAGCGAGTCCCAAGAGCTAGTAACCATTTTTGGCGGGGGGCGATGGCCTCGGTATTGTCAAGCCATTCTCTCATTCATTTGGGAGGGTGGGGAGAAGTGTTTGCCGAGGCCGTTCAAGCTCCGCCTGGTCGACCACCACTGTGACCGCCACCGCGCTCGATCTCTATTGCAAGCTCAGGTGAAATTCCTGATAAACTTGGAGGGGTGTGGGACGCGTTCGCAGTGTGGGCCGAGGAGTCATAACATCCCAGGTCGGAATGTGAAAATGGAACTTCGAAACCGGTGAGAGTTCTCTCGTCGGCTAGGGGTTTCACAAAAGTAACATTTCTATAAATTTCTATCCGACCCCTCCATTAATTTGGAGGGGCGATGGGCCCCAGGATTGGACATACTTCTTGCTGATTTGTCTTTTGAGGAAAATCCTTCGCGGTGATGGTTACTTTTTCATTTTTTAATGTGTGTATCGGCCTCGTCGGTTTCTCTCTTTCCTGGTCACATTCCCGAAAAAGGCCGCAGCACCTATGATTCTCTTCCGGGGGTCTAACTCTCCCTCTCTCTCTATCCTTCTCTTTGTCTGGCTCTCTCTGGCTTCACTTTTTGTGGTGTGTGCCTCTGGGGGTCTGGTTGGAATTTGCCGTTGGCTTTTTGCCCTCTCTTTTTGCCTTTTATCCATCGCAAAGAAGGGTGTGTGTGTTCTCACCTGGGGTTGGAATGAAGGACGGGGAACCTCCTCGTCTTGTGAAGAAGGGACCATCTTTTAGGATGATGGCTTTTTGCTGCCTGGTGTGTGCTTGGGTGGGGTTTGGTGGTGGCAGTCTACCTCTCCCTTTCTCCGGTAAGACCAGATGACTGGTTCGTCCGCTACTCTTGTGTTGGCCCTACCTTGGCCAACGGGAGTCGGCGACGCTCCAGACTGGATGGCATGATGTGGTGGTGTACCGAAGGGGGACATCCGAAGGGGAAGAGGGGCCGAGCCTCGCGAAACTTAGGTGTGTCGGGTTGTGTGATGTCGGAGATCCATTTTTTTGTGGCTGCCGTCGTGATTTCGCCCATCCAAACCTGAGTCGTTGCTGCGGACTGGAAAAACTATGGAAGAGCTGTTTGGGAAAGATTCGGGAGTTTGTTTTCGAAGTTACCTTGTTCGATCGATCTAGGATCCACTGTACTCGCCCACCAGAATTTGCTCCCGGAACCCCCCGATCAGCCAAAGCGGGTCGGGGGGCCTTGGTTCAACGAGGGTTACTCCATATGCTAGCCTATGTCAATATAAGGTGCGGGTTAGCCGTTTCTCCCCCACCGGACTATTGCTTAAGAAGTGGACTATCGACCCCCCTCTCCGTCAAAGGTTTGGGGGCCAGGGCTTAGAATGTACTTCAGGTGGTGCGGAGGTAGGAGGCGAGAGGTGGATGAAATCGATCGGATGAGGTGATGGAGGGGTCAACTTCGCAGGAAGTTCTGGGGGT
>NC_143435.1:392500-395000 GCF_059467195.1 Physcomitrium patens | reverse complement strand
ATGCAAGGACCATTCATCCATCTAGCAAGCAATTGCGACCAGGAGGGAAGGAATAAAGAGATAACGGTTCAGGGCTATTGACGTGATGCGGTCATACCAAGGCTACTACACCAGATCCCATCAGAACTCTGAAGTTAAGCGCCTTTGGGCCGGAATAGTACTGGGATGGGTGACCTCCCGGGAAGTCCCGGTGCTGCATCCATTTTGCATCCGCTTGAACCTTCTCCGACGTGGCATCTTCTTCTCCGACATGGCAGTCCACTTAGCATTTGTCATGTGACAGGGCAGCCAGGTAGCTGACGTGGCATTTCAAAAAGTTAAAAAAAATAAAAATAAAAGCTGAAAGGGTGGAGAATATAATATTTACATGTTAGAGGTTAATTTATCAAGGATTTTGATCTATTTGGTGCTGATGTGGCACAGTGTAGTGTTAAAAAAATAAAAGTAAATGAAGGATGCATATTTGCAAACAAGTATTGTCACAATACAAAATGTTGGGTTTTGAAATTACAATGCTAGTTTATATGTTATGAGATTAAAATTTCAGAGTCTAGGTTGTATGATTAAAAGAACAAAGTATGAGTTGAGGGTTAGGGGTTAGGGGTTAGGGTTTAGGGTTTAGGGTTTTAGGGTTTGCATGGGGTATATAAACCTAGATTCTAGGATTCACATAGATTATATAAAGGGTTTAGAAAGTTGGGCTTGGAGTATGTAAAGAGAAGATAGATTTAAGAATTCACACAAACAAAAATAAATTGGATGTGGAGTGTGAAGGATGAAGAATTGAAGACATTAAGTTTCAGTGGTGATGGATTAGTTAGTGGGCAATGATTACCTGTACGATGCATTAGTTAGCAAGTCATTAACATATTTGTACAACCAATTGATTGCACACACACAAATTTATCTCCAAAGTGACATGTAAACGATTTAGTGGATTTTTGACATGACATGGACTACCACGTGGCAGCCACATCAGCAAGGTAACACGTGGCACTTGAAAAAATCAATTTAGTATTCTTCTGCCTTTTATTTTTCTACCTTATTCCAGTTAATTAAATTACTTTAATATTTTTAATTCACCAATTTATTTTTATTTTTATTTATATTTCTGTCTAGGCGCAAGACTGGGCGGCCAGCAAGGAGTCGAGACAGGGAGTTAATTTTAAAATTGATTTTTAAAAAATGATTTATTTATTTATTTCCACCTATGCGGAAGACTGGGCGGCCAACGAGGAGTCGAGACAGCCAGGAGTCGGGACTTGGGCAAGGGAGCGGGACAAGAGGTCGGGACTCGCGGCGGGACAAGGAAGAGGAGGAGGAAGTCCGGGACTCGCGACGGGACTGGGACTCGCGCCGGGACTAGGGAGTCGCGGCGGGACAAGGAAGAGGAGGAGGAAGTCCGGGACTCGCGACGGGACTGGGACTCGCGCCGGGACTAGGGAGTCGCGGCGGGACAAGGAAGAGGAGGAGGAAGTCCGGGACTCGCGACGGGACTGGGACTCGCGCCGGGACTAGGGAGTCGCGGCGGGACAAGGAAGAGGAGGAGGAAGTCCGGGACTCGCGACGGGACTGGGACTCGCGCCGGGACTAGGGAGTCGCGGCGGGACAAGGAAGAGGAGGAGGAAGTCCGGGACTCGCGACGGGACTGGGACTCGCGCCGGGACTAGGGAGTCGCGGCGGGACAAGGAAGAGGAGGAGGAAGTCCGGGACTCGCGCACGGGACTAGGGAGTCGCGGCGGGACAAGGAAGAGGAGGAGGAAGTCCGGGACTCGCCACGGGACTAGGGAGTCGCGGCGGGACAAGGAAGAGAAGGAGGAAGTCCGGGACTCGCGACGGGACTGGGACTCGCGGCAGGACAAGGAAGAGAAGGAGGAGGTCCGGGACTCGCGCCGGGACTAGGAAGAGGGGAGGAGGTCCGGGACTCGCGACGGGACTAGGAAGTGGGGAGGAGGTCCGGGACTCGCGCCGGGACTAGGGAAGAGGAGGAGGAGGAGGAAGGCCGGGACTGGGACTCGCGGCGGGAGTAGGTAGTGGGGAGGAGGTCCGGGACTCGCAGCGGGACAAGGAGGAAGTCGGGGAGGAGGGCCGGGACCAGGAGTCGCGGCGGGGATAGCAGGCAGGACAGGGAGGGTGGGTGGTCTTCCACAAAAAAAGTGTGTCTCGGAACTTCCTTAGTGCAGTAGGACGGGGGCCTGCCGAATCCCACAGAGAGTACTATGTGGGGAAGGGTTCCTCTGAAGCGTCTCGGGAAAAGTCGTGAGGGGGTGACGGTTGCTCGGTGCCTACGGGTCCCGACTGCTCGCTGCCTTCTTTGAGCCCAGTACCGACGTTCGCAGGGGGATACCTGGATACTACTGGGGTTACCTGGATACTTCTGGCGTGTTACCTTGGATCAGTGAGGAGTGGGGTTAGTTTCCCGGCGACGCGACCCTCTGAGGAGGTCCCGCGGAGGGTCGCCGAGTATTATATGGTGAGCTGGCTGTCAAGGATTGTGAGT
>NC_143435.1:380000-382500 GCF_059467195.1 Physcomitrium patens | reverse complement strand
CACGTGGCAGCCACATCAGCAAGGTAACACGTGGCACTTGAAAAAATCAATTTAGTATTCTTCTGCCTTTTATTTTTCTACCTTATTCCAGTTAATTAAATTACTTTAATATTTTTAATTCACCAATTTATTTTTATTTTTATTTATATTTCTGTCTAGGCGCAAGACTGGGCGGCCAGCAAGGAGTCGAGACAGGGAGTTAATTTTAAAATTGATTTTTAAAAAATGATTTATTTATTTATTTCCACCTATGCGGAAGACTGGGCGGCCAACGAGGAGTCGAGACAGCCAGGAGTCGGGACTTGGGCAAGGGAGCGGGGACAAGAGGTCGGGACTCGCGGCGGGACAAGGAAGAGGAGGAGGAAGTCCGGGACTCGCGACGGGACTGGGACTCGCGCCGGGACTAGGGAGTCGCGGCGGGACAAGGAAGAGGAGGAGGAAGTCCGGGACTCGCGACGGGACTGGGACTCGCGCCGGGACTAGGGAGTCGCGGCGGGACAAGGAAGAGGAGGAGGAAGTCCGGGACTCGCGACGGGACTGGGACTCGCGCCGGGACTAGGGAGTCGCGGCGGGACAAGGAAGAGGAGGAGGAAGTCCGGGACTCGCGACGGGACTGGGACTCGCGCCGGGACTAGGGAGTCGCGGCGGGACAAGGAAGAGGAGGAGGAAGTCCGGGACTCGCGACGGGACTGGGACTCGCGCCGGGACTAGGGAGTCGCGGCGGGACAAGGAAGAGGAGGAGGAAGTCCGGGACTCGCGCACGGGACTAGGGAGTCGCGGCGGGACAAGGAAGAGGAGGAGGAAGTCCGGGACTCGCCACGGGACTAGGGAGTCGCGGCGGGACAAGGAAGAGAAGGAGGAAGTCCGGGACTCGCGACGGGACTGGGACTCGCGGCAGGACAAGGAAGAGAAGGAGGAGGTCCGGGACTCGCGCCGGGACTAGGAAGAGGGGGAGGAGGTCCGGGACTCGCGACGGGACTAGGAAGTGGGGGAGGAGGTCCGGGACTCGCGCCGGGACTAGGGAAGAGGAGGAGGAGGAGGAAGGCCGGGACTGGGACTCGCGGCGGGAGTAGGTAGTGGGGAGGAGGTCCGGGACTCGCAGCGGGACAAGGAGGAAGTCGGGGAGGAGGGCCGGGACCAGGAGTCGCGGCGGGGATAGCAGGCAGGACAGGGAGGGTGGGTGGTCTTCCACAAAAAAAAGTGTGTCTCGGAACTTCCTTAGTGCAGTAGGACGGGGGGGCCTGCCGAATCCCACAGAGAGTACTATGTGGGGAAGGGTTCCTCTGAAGCGTCTCGGGAAAAGTCGTGAGGGGGTGACGGTTGCTCGGTGCCTACGGGTCCCGACTGCTCGCTGCCTTCTTTGAGCCCAGTACCGACGTTCGCAGGGGGATACCTGGATACTACTGGGGTTACCTGGATACTTCTGGCGTGTTACCTTGGATCAGTGAGGAGTGGGGGTTAGTTTCCCGGCGACGCGACCCTCTGAGGAGGTCCCGCGGAGGGTCGCCGAGTATTATATGGTGAGCTGGCTGTCAAGGATTGTGAGTCCCGCTGCCAAAATTTTTTTTGGTGCGCGGGCGACTGGAAAAAGAGGGTTGGTCTTGTGCCGATACGCGTAACGTCGCAGCGAGTCCCAAGAGCTAGTAACCATTTTTGGCGGGGGGCGATGGCCTCGGTATTGTCAAGCCATTCTCTCATTCATTTGGGAGGGTGGGGAGAAGTGTTTGCCGAGGCCGTTCAAGCTCCGCCTGGTCGACCACCACTGTGACCGCCACCGCGCTCGATCTCTATTGCAAGCTCAGGTGAAATTCCTGATAAACTTGGAGGGGTGTGGGACGCGTTCGCAGTGTGGGCCGAGGAGTCATAACATCCCAGGTCGGAATGTGAAAATGGAACTTCGAAACCGGTGAGAGTTCTCTCGTCGGCTAGGGGTTTCACAAAAGTAACATTTCTATAAATTTCTATCCGACCCCTCCATTAATTTGGAGGGGCGATGGGCCCCAGGATTGGACATACTTCTTGCTGATTTGTCTTTTGAGGAAAATCCTTCGCGGTGATGGTTACTTTTTCATTTTTAATGTGTGTATCGGCCTCGTCGGTTTCTCTCTTTCCTGGTCACATTCCCGAAAAAGGCCGCAGCACCTATGATTCTCTTCCGGGGGTCTAACTCTCCCTCTCTCTCTATCCTTCTCTTTGTCTGGCTCTCTCTGGCTTCACTTTTTGTGGTGTGTGCCTCTGGGGGTCTGGTTGGAATTTGCCGTTGGCTTTTTGCCCTCTCTTTTTGCCTTTTATCCATCGCAAAGAAGGGTGTGTGTGTTCTCACCTGGGGTTGGAATGAAGGACGGGGAACCTCCTCGTCTTGTGAAGTGGGACCATCTTTTAGGATGATGGCTTTTTGCTGCCTGGTGTGTGCTTGGGTGGGGTTTGGTGGTGGCAGTCTACCTCTCCCTTTCTCCGGTAAGACCAGATGACTGGTTCGTCCGCTACTCTTGTGTTGGCC
>NC_143435.1:357500-360000 GCF_059467195.1 Physcomitrium patens | reverse complement strand
GAGGTTAATTTATCAAGGATTTTGATCTATTTGGTGCTGATGTGGCACAGTGTAGTGTTAAAAAAATAAAAGTAAATGAAGGATGCATATTTGCAAACAAGTATTGTCACAATACAAAATGTTGGGTTTTGAAATTACAATGCTAGTTTATATGTTATGAGATTAAAATTTCAGAGTCTAGGTTGTATGATTAAAAGAACAAAGTATGAGTTGAGGGGTTAGGGGTTAGGGGTTAGGGTTTAGGGTTTAGGGTTTTAGGGTTTGCATGGGGTATATAAACCTAGATTCTAGGATTCACATAGATTATATAAAGGGTTTAGAAAGTTGGGCTTGGAGTATGTAAAGAGAAGATAGATTTAAGAATTCACACAAACAAAAATAAATTGGATGTGGAGTGTGAAGGATGAAGAATTGAAGACATTAAGTTTCAGTGGTGATGGATTAGTTAGTGGGCAATGATTACCTGTACGATGCATTAGTTAGCAAGTCATTAACATATTTGTACAACCAATTGATTGCACACACACAAATTTATCTCCAAAGTGACATGTAAACGATTTAGTGGATTTTTGACATGACATGGACTACCACGTGGCAGCCACATCAGCAAGGTAACACGTGGCACTTGAAAAAATCAATTTAGTATTCTTCTGCCTTTTATTTTTCTACCTTATTCCAGTTAATTAAATTACTTTAATATTTTTAATTCACCAATTTATTTTTATTTTTATTTATATTTCTGTCTAGGCGCAAGACTGGGCGGCCAGCAAGGAGTCGAGACAGGGAGTTAATTTTAAAATTGATTTTTAAAAAATGATTTATTTATTTATTTCCACCTATGCGGAAGACTGGGCGGCCAACGAGGAGTCGAGACAGCCAGGAGTCGGGACTTGGGCAAGGGAGCGGGACAAGAGGTCGGGACTCGCGGCGGGACAAGGAAGAGGAGGAGGAAGTCCGGGACTCGCGACGGGACTGGGACTCGCGCCGGGACTAGGGAGTCGCGGCGGGACAAGGAAGAGGAGGAGGAAGTCCGGGACTCGCGACGGGACTGGGACTCGCGCCGGGACTAGGGAGTCGCGGCGGGACAAGGAAGAGGAGGAGGAAGTCCGGGACTCGCGACGGGACTGGGACTCGCGCCGGGACTAGGGAGTCGCGGCGGGACAAGGAAGAGGAGGAGGAAGTCCGGGACTCGCGACGGGACTGGGACTCGCGCCGGGACTAGGGAGTCGCGGCGGGACAAGGAAGAGGAGGAGGAAGTCCGGGACTCGCGCCGGGACTGGGACTCGCGCCGGGACTAGGGAGTCGCGGCGGGACAAGGAAGAGGAGGAGGAAGTCCGGGACTCGCGCACGGGACTAGGGAGTCGCGGCGGGACAAGGAAGAGGAGGAGGAAGTCCGGGACTCGCCACGGGACTAGGGAGTCGCGGCGGGACAAGGAAGAGAAGGAGGAAGTCCGGGACTCGCGACGGGACTGGGACTCGCGGCAGGACAAGGAAGAGAAGGAGGAGGTCCGGGACTCGCGCCGGGACTAGGAAGAGGGGAGGAGGTCCGGGACTCGCGACGGGACTAGGAAGTGGGGGAGGAGGTCCGGGACTCGCGCCGGGACTAGGGAAGAGGAGGAGGAGGAGGAAGGCCGGGACTGGGACTCGCGGCGGGAGTAGGTAGTGGGGAGGAGGTCCGGGACTCGCAGCGGGACAAGGAGGAAGTCGGGGAGGAGGGCCGGGACCAGGAGTCGCGGCGGGGATAGCAGGCAGGACAGGGAGGGTGGGTGGTCTCCCACAAAAAAAAGTGTGTCTCGGAACTTCCTTAGTGCAGTAGGACGGGGGGGCCTGCCGAATCCCACAGAGAGTACTATGTGGGGAAGGGTTCCTCTGAAGCGTCTCGGGAAAAGTCGTGAGGGGGTGACGGTTGCTCGGTGCCTACGGGTCCCGACTGCTCGCTGCCTTCTTTGAGCCCAGTACCGACGTTCGCAGGGGGATACCTGGATACTACTGGGGTTACCTGGATACTTCTGGCGTGTTACCTTGGATCAGTGAGGAGTGGGGGTTAGTTTCCCGGCGACGCGACCCTCTGAGGAGGTCCCGCGGAGGGTCGCCGAGTATTATATGGTGAGCTGGCTGTCAAGGATTGTGAGTCCCGCTGCCAAAATTTTTTTTGGTGCGCGGGCGACTGGAAAAAGAGGGTTGGTCTTGTGCCGATACGCGTAACGTCGCAGCGAGTCCCAAGAGCTAGTAACCATTTTTGGCGGGGGGCGATGGCCTCGGTATTGTCAAGCCATTCTCTCATTCATTTGGGAGGGTGGGGAGAAGTGTTTGCCGAGGCCGTTCAAGCTCCGCCTGGTCGACCACCACTGTGACCGCCACCGCGCTCGATCTCTATTGCAAGCTCAGGTGAAATTCCTGATAAACTTGGAGGGGGTGTGGGACGCGTTCGCAGTGTGGGCCGAGGAGTCATAACATCCCAGGTCGGAATGTGAAAATGGAACTTCGAAACCGGTGAGAG
>NC_143435.1:345000-347500 GCF_059467195.1 Physcomitrium patens | reverse complement strand
GAGGAAGTCCGGGACTCGCGACGGGACTGGGACTCGCGCCGGGACTAGGGAGTCGCGGCGGGACAAGGAAGAGGAGGAGGAAGTCCGGGACTCGCGACGGGACTGGGACTCGCGCCGGGACTAGGGAGTCGCGGCGGGACAAGGAAGAGGAGGAGGAAGTCCGGGACTCGCGACGGGACTGGGACTCGCGCCGGGACTAGGGAGTCGCGGCGGGACAAGGAAGAGGAGGAGGAAGTCCGGGACTCGCGACGGGACTGGGACTCGCGCCGGGACTAGGGAGTCGCGGCGGGACAAGGAAGAGGAGGAGGAAGTCCGGGACTCGCGCCGGGACTAGGGAGTCGCGGCGGGACAAGGAAGAGGAGGAGGAAGTCCGGGACTCGCGCCGGGACTAGGGAGTCGCGGCGGGACAAGGAAGAGGAGGAGGAAGTCCGGGACTCGCCACGGGACTAGGGAGTCGCGGCGGGACAAGGAAGAGAAGGAGGAAGTCCGGGACTCGCGACGGGACTGGGACTCGCGGCGGACAAGGAAGAGAAGGAGGAGGTCCGGGACTCGCGCCGGGACTAGGAAGAGGGGGAGGAGGTCCGGGACTCGCGACGGGACTAGGAAGTGGGGGAGGAGGTCCGGGACTCGCGCCGGGACTAGGGAAGAGGAGGAGGAGGAGGAAGGCCGGGACTGGGACTCGCGGCGGGAGTAGGTAGTGGGGAGGAGGTCCGGGACTCGCAGCGGGACAAGGAGGAAGTCGGGGAGGAGGGCCGGGACCAGGAGTCGCGGCGGGGATAGCAGGCAGGACAGGGAGGGTGGGTGGTCTTCCACAAAAAAAAGTGTGTCTCGGAACTTCCTTAGTGCAGTAGGACGGGGGCCTGCCGAATCCCACAGAGAGTACTATGTGGGGAAGGGTTCCTCTGAAGCGTCTCGGGAAAAGTCGTGAGGGGGTGACGGTTGCTCGGTGCCTACGGGTCCCGACTGCTCGCTGCCTTCTTTGAGCCCAGTACCGACGTTCGCAGGGGGATACCTGGATACTACTGGGGTTACCTGGATACTTCTGGCGTGTTACCTTGGATCAGTGAGGAGTGGGGGTTAGTTTCCCGGCGACGCGACCCTCTGAGGAGGTCCCGCGGAGGGTCGCCGAGTATTATATGGTGAGCTGGCTGTCAAGGATTGTGAGTCCCGCTGCCAAAATTTTTTTTGGTGCGCGGGCGACTGGAAAAAGAGGGTTGGTCTTGTGCCGATACGCGTAACGTCGCAGCGAGTCCCAAGAGCTAGTAACCATTTTTGGCGGGGGGCGATGGCCTCGGTATTGTCAAGCCATTCTCTCATTCATTTGGGAGGGTGGGGAGAAGTGTTTGCCGAGGCCGTTCAAGCTCCGCCTGGTCGACCACCACTGTGACCGCCACCGCGCTCGATCTCTATTGCAAGCTCAGGTGAAATTCCTGATAAACTTGGAGGGGGTGTGGGACGCGTTCGCAGTGTGGGCCGAGGAGTCATAACATCCCAGGTCGGAATGTGAAAATGGAACTTCGAAACCGGTGAGAGTTCTCTCGTCGGCTAGGGGTTTCACAAAAGTAACATTTCTATAAATTTCTATCCGACCCCTCCATTAATTTGGAGGGGCGATGGGCCCCGGGATTGGACATACTTCTTGCTGATTTGTCTTTTGAGGAAAATCCTTCGCGGTGATGGTTACTTTTTCATTTTTTAATGTGTGTATCGGCCTCGTCGGTTTCTCTCTTTCCTGGTCACATTCCCGAAAAAGGCCGCAGCACCTATGATTCTCTTCCGGGGGTCTAACTCTCCCTCTCTCTCTATCCTTCTCTTTGTCTGGCTCTCTCTGGCTTCACTTTTTGTGGTGTGTGCCTCTGGGGGTCTGGTTGGAATTTGCCGTTGGCTTTTTGCCCTCTCTTTTTGCCTTTTATCCATCGCAAAGAAGGGTGTGTGTGTTCTCACCTGGGGTTGGAATGAAGGACGGGGAACCTCCTCGTCTTGTGAAGTGGGACCATCTTTTAGGATGATGGCTTTTTGCTGCCTGGTGTGTGCTTGGGTGGGGTTTGGTGGTGGCAGTCTACCTCTCCCTTTCTCCGGTAAGACCAGATGACTGGTTCGTCCGCTACTCTTGTGTTGGCCCTACCTTGGCCAACGGGAGTCGGCGACGCTCCAGACTGGATGGCATGATGTGGTGGTGTACCGAAGGGGGACATCCGAAGGGGAAGAGGGGCCGAGCCTCGCGAAACTTAGGTGTGTCGGGTTGTGTGATGTCGGAGATCCATTTTTTTGTGGCTGCCGTCGTGATTTCGCCCATCCAAACCTGAGTCGTTGCTGCGGACTGGAAAAACTATGGAAGAGCTGTTTGGGAAAGATTCGGGAGTTTGTTTTCGAAGTTACCTTGTTCGATCGATCTAGGATCCACTGTACTCGCCCACCAGAATTTGCTCCCGGAACCCCCCGATCAGCCAAAGCGGGTCGGGGGGCCTTGGTTCAACGAGGGTTACTCCATATGCTAGCC
>NC_143435.1:322500-325000 GCF_059467195.1 Physcomitrium patens | reverse complement strand
AAGAATTCACACAAACAAAAATAAATTGGATGTGGAGTGTGAAGGATGAAGAATTGAAGACATTAAGTTTCAGTGGTGATGGATTAGTTAGTGGGCAATGATTACCTGTACGATGCATTAGTTAGCAAGTCATTAACATATTTGTACAACCAATTGATTGCACACACACAAATTTATCTCCAAAGTGACATGTAAACGATTTAGTGGATTTTTGACATGACATGGACTACCACGTGGCAGCCACATCAGCAAGGTAACACGTGGCACTTGAAAAAATCAATTTAGTATTCTTCTGCCTTTTATTTTTCTACCTTATTCCAGTTAATTAAATTACTTTAATATTTTTAATTCACCAATTTATTTTTATTTTTATTTATATTTCTGTCTAGGCGCAAGACTGGGCGGCCAGCAAGGAGTCGAGACAGGGAGTTAATTTTAAAATTGATTTTTAAAAAATGATTTATTTATTTATTTCCACCTATGCGGAAGACTGGGCGGCCAACGAGGAGTCGAGACAGCCAGGAGTCGGGACTTGGGCAAGGGAGCGGGACAAGAGGTCGGGACTCGCGGCGGGACAAGGAAGAGGAGGAGGAAGTCCGGGACTCGCGACGGGACTGGGACTCGCGCCGGGACTAGGGAGTCGCGGCGGGACAAGGAAGAGGAGGAGGAAGTCCGGGACTCGCGACGGGACTGGGACTCGCGCCGGGACTAGGGAGTCGCGGCGGGACAAGGAAGAGGAGGAGGAAGTCCGGGACTCGCGACGGGACTGGGACTCGCGCCGGGACTAGGGAGTCGCGGCGGGACAAGGAAGAGGAGGAGGAAGTCCGGGACTCGCGACGGGACTGGGACTCGCGCCGGGACTAGGGAGTCGCGGCGGGACAAGGAAGAGGAGGAGGAAGTCCGGGACTCGCGCCGGGACTAGGGAGTCGCGGCGGGACAAGGAAGAGGAGGAGGAAGTCCGGGACTCGCGCCGGGACTAGGGAGTCGCGGCGGGACAAGGAAGAGGAGGAGGAAGTCCGGGACTCGCCACGGGACTAGGGAGTCGCGGCGGGACAAGGAAGAGAAGGAGGAAGTCCGGGACTCGCGACGGGACTGGGACTCGCGGCGGGACAAGGAAGAGAAGGAGGAGGTCCGGGACTCGCGCCGGGACTAGGAAGAGGGGGAGGAGGTCCGGGACTCGCGACGGGACTAGGAAGTGGGGAGGAGGTCCGGGACTCGCGCCGGGACTAGGGAAGAGGAGGAGGAGGAGGAAGGCCGGGACTGGGACTCGCGGCGGGAGTAGGTAGTGGGGAGGAGGTCCGGGACTCGCAGCGGGACAAGGAGGAAGTCGGGGAGGAGGGCCGGGACCAGGAGTCGCGGCGGGGATAGCAGGCAGGACAGGGAGGGTGGGTGGTCTTCCACAAAAAAAAGTGTGTCTCGGAACTTCCTTAGTGCAGTAGGACGGGGGCCTGCCGAATCCCACAGAGAGTACTATGTGGGGAAGGGTTCCTCTGAAGCGTCTCGGGAAAAGTCGTGAGGGGGTGACGGTTGCTCGGTGCCTACGGGTCCCGACTGCTCGCTGCCTTCTTTGAGCCCAGTACCGACGTTCGCAGGGGGATACCTGGATACTACTGGGGTTACCTGGATACTTCTGGCGTGTTACCTTGGATCAGTGAGGAGTGGGGGTTAGTTTCCCGGCGACGCGACCCTCTGAGGAGGTCCCGCGGAGGGTCGCCGAGTATTATATGGTGAGCTGGCTGTCAAGGATTGTGAGTCCCGCTGCCAAAATTTTTTTTGGTGCGCGGGCGACTGGAAAAAGAGGGTTGGTCTTGTGCCGATACGCGTAACGTCGCAGCGAGTCCCAAGAGCTAGTAACCATTTTTGGCGGGGGGCGATGGCCTCGGTATTGTCAAGCCATTCTCTCATTCATTTGGGAGGGTGGGGAGAAGTGTTTGCCGAGGCCGTTCAAGCTCCGCCTGGTCGACCACCACTGTGACCGCCACCGCGCTCGATCTCTATTGCAAGCTCAGGTGAAATTCCTGATAAACTTGGAGGGGTGTGGGACGCGTTCGCAGTGTGGGCCGAGGAGTCATAACATCCCAGGTCGGAATGTGAAAATGGAACTTCGAAACCGGTGAGAGTTCTCTCGTCGGCTAGGGGTTTCACAAAAGTAACATTTCTATAAATTTCTATCCGACCCCTCCATTAATTTGGAGGGGCGATGGGCCCCAGGATTGGACATACTTCTTGCTGATTTGTCTTTTGAGGAAAATCCTTCGCGGTGATGGTTACTTTTTCATTTTTTAATGTGTGTATCGGCCTCGTCGGTTTCTCTCTTTCCTGGTCACATTCCCGAAAAAGGCCGCAGCACCTATGATTCTCTTCCGGGGGGGTCTAACTCTCCCTCTCTCTCTATCCTTCTCTTTGTCTGGCTCTCTCTGGCTTCACTTTTTGTGGTGTGTGCCTCTGGGGGTCTGGTTGGAATTTGGCGTTGGCTTTTTTGCCCTCTCTTTTTGCCTTT
>NC_143435.1:300000-302500 GCF_059467195.1 Physcomitrium patens | reverse complement strand
TAGTACTGGGATGGGTGACCTCCCGGGAAGTCCCGGTGCTGCATCCATTTTGCATCCGCTTGAACCTTCTCCGACGTGGCATCTTCTTCTCCGACATGGCAGTCCACTTAGCATTTGTCATGTGACAGGGCAGCCAGGTAGCTGACGTGGCATTTCAAAAAGTTAAAAAAAATAAAAATAAAAGCTGAAAGGGTGGAGAATATAATATTTACATGTTAGAGGTTAATTTATCAAGGATTTTGATCTATTTGGTGCTGATGTGGCACAGTGTAGTGTTAAAAAAATAAAAGTAAATGAAGGATGCATATTTGCAAACAAGTATTGTCACAATACAAAATGTTGGGTTTTGAAATTACAATGCTAGTTTATATGTTATGAGATTAAAATTTCAGAGTCTAGGTTGTATGATTAAAAGAACAAAGTATGAGTTGAGGGGTTAGGGGTTAGGGGTTAGGGTTTAGGGTTTAGGGTTTTAGGGTTTGCATGGGGTATATAAACCTAGATTCTAGGATTCACATAGATTATATAAAGGGTTTAGAAAGTTGGGCTTGGAGTATGTAAAGAGAAGATAGATTTAAGAATTCACACAAACAAAAATAAATTGGATGTGGAGTGTGAAGGATGAAGAATTGAAGACATTAAGTTTCAGTGGTGATGGATTAGTTAGTGGGCAATGATTACCTGTACGATGCATTAGTTAGCAAGTCATTAACATATTTGTACAACCAATTGATTGCACACACACAAATTTATCTCCAAAGTGACATGTAAACGATTTAGTGGATTTTTGACATGACATGGACTACCACGTGGCAGCCACATCAGCAAGGTAACACGTGGCACTTGAAAAAATCAATTTAGTATTCTTCTGCCTTTTATTTTTCTACCTTATTCCAGTTAATTAAATTACTTTAATATTTTTAATTCACCAATTTATTTTTATTTTTATTTATATTTCTGTCTAGGCGCAAGACTGGGCGGCCAGCAAGGAGTCGAGACAGGGAGTTAATTTTAAAATTGATTTTTAAAAAATGATTTATTTATTTATTTCCACCTATGCGGAAGACTGGGCGGCCAACGAGGAGTCGAGACAGCCAGGAGTCGGGACTTGGGCAAGGGAGCGGGACAAGAGGTCGGGACTCGCGGCGGGACAAGGAAGAGGAGGAGGAAGTCCGGGACTCGCGACGGGACTGGGACTCGCGCCGGGACTAGGGAGTCGCGGCGGGACAAGGAAGAGGAGGAGGAAGTCCGGGACTCGCGACGGGACTGGGACTCGCGCCGGGACTAGGGAGTCGCGGCGGGACAAGGAAGAGGAGGAGGAAGTCCGGGACTCGCGACGGGACTGGGACTCGCGCCGGGACTAGGGAGTCGCGGCGGGACAAGGAAGAGGAGGAGGAAGTCCGGGACTCGCGACGGGACTGGGACTCGCGCCGGGACTAGGGAGTCGCGGCGGGACAAGGAAGAGGAGGAGGAAGTCCGGGACTCGCGACGGGACTGGGACTCGCGCCGGGACTAGGGAGTCGCGGCGGGACAAGGAAGAGGAGGAGGAAGTCCGGGACTCGCGCACGGGACTAGGGAGTCGCGGCGGGACAAGGAAGAGGAGGAGGAAGTCCGGGACTCGCCACGGGACTAGGGAGTCGCGGCGGGACAAGGAAGAGAAGGAGGAAGTCCGGGACTCGCGACGGGACTGGGACTCGCGGCAGGACAAGGAAGAGAAGGAGGAGGTCCGGGACTCGCGCCGGGACTAGGAAGAGGGGAGGAGGTCCGGGACTCGCGACGGGACTAGGAAGTGGGGAGGAGGTCCGGGACTCGCGCCGGGACTAGGGAAGAGGAGGAGGAGGAGGAAGGCCGGGACTGGGACTCGCGGCGGGAGTAGGTAGTGGGGAGGAGGTCCGGGACTCGCAGCGGGACAAGGAGGAAGTCGGGGAGGAGGGCCGGGACCAGGAGTCGCGGCGGGGATAGCAGGCAGGACAGGGAGGGTGGGTGGTCTTCCACAAAAAAAGTGTGTCTCGGAACTTCCTTAGTGCAGTAGGACGGGGGCCTGCCGAATCCCACAGAGAGTACTATGTGGGGAAGGGTTCCTCTGAAGCGTCTCGGGAAAAGTCGTGAGGGGGTGACGGTTGCTCGGTGCCTACGGGTCCCGACTGCTCGCTGCCTTCTTTGAGCCCAGTACCGACGTTCGCAGGGGGATACCTGGATACTACTGGGGTTACCTGGATACTTCTGGCGTGTTACCTTGGATCAGTGAGGAGTGGGGGTTAGTTTCCCGGCGACGCGACCCTCTGAGGAGGTCCCGCGGAGGGTCGCCGAGTATTATATGGTGAGCTGGCTGTCAAGGATTGTGAGTCCCGCTGCCAAAATTTTTTTTGGTGCGCGGGCGACTGGAAAAAGAGGGTTGGTCTTGTGCCGATACGCGTAACGTCGCAGCGAGTCCCAAGAGCTAGTAACCATTTTTGGCGGGGGGCGATGGCCTCGGTATTGTCAAGCCATTCTCTCATTC
>NC_143435.1:287500-290000 GCF_059467195.1 Physcomitrium patens | reverse complement strand
ATTTCTGTCTAGGCGCAAGACTGGGCGGCCAGCAAGGAGTCGAGACAGGGAGTTAATTTTAAAATTGATTTTTAAAAAATGATTTATTTATTTATTTCCACCTATGCGGAAGACTGGGCGGCCAACGAGGAGTCGAGACAGCCAGGAGTCGGGACTTGGGCAAGGGAGCGGGACAAGAGGTCGGGACTCGCGGCGGGACAAGGAAGAGGAGGAGGAAGTCCGGGACTCGCGACGGGACTGGGACTCGCGCCGGGACTAGGGAGTCGCGGCGGGACAAGGAAGAGGAGGAGGAAGTCCGGGACTCGCGACGGGACTGGGACTCGCGCCGGGACTAGGGAGTCGCGGCGGGACAAGGAAGAGGAGGAGGAAGTCCGGGACTCGCGACGGGACTGGGACTCGCGCCGGGACTAGGGAGTCGCGGCGGGACAAGGAAGAGGAGGAGGAAGTCCGGGACTCGCGACGGGACTGGGACTCGCGCCGGGACTAGGGAGTCGCGGCGGGACAAGGAAGAGGAGGAGGAAGTCCGGGACTCGCGCGGGACTGGGACTCGCGCCGGGACTAGGGAGTCGCGGCGGGACAAGGAAGAGGAGGAGGAAGTCCGGGACTCGCGCACGGGACTAGGGAGTCGCGGCGGGACAAGGAAGAGGAGGAGGAAGTCCGGGACTCGCCACGGGACTAGGGAGTCGCGGCGGGACAAGGAAGAGAAGGAGGAAGTCCGGGACTCGCGACGGGACTGGGACTCGCGGCAGGACAAGGAAGAGAAGGAGGAGGTCCGGGACTCGCGCCGGGACTAGGAAGAGGGGAGGAGGTCCGGGACTCGCGACGGGACTAGGAAGTGGGGGAGGAGGTCCGGGACTCGCGCCGGGACTAGGGAAGAGGAGGAGGAGGAGGAAGGCCGGGACTGGGACTCGCGGCGGGAGTAGGTAGTGGGGAGGAGGTCCGGGACTCGCAGCGGGACAAGGAGGAAGTCGGGGAGGAGGGCCGGGACCAGGAGTCGCGGCGGGGATAGCAGGCAGGACAGGGAGGGTGGGTGGTCTTCCACAAAAAAAGTGTGTCTCGGAACTTCCTTAGTGCAGTAGGACGGGGGCCTGCCGAATCCCACAGAGAGTACTATGTGGGGAAGGGTTCCTCTGAAGCGTCTCGGGAAAAGTCGTGAGGGGGTGACGGTTGCTCGGTGCCTACGGGTCCCGACTGCTCGCTGCCTTCTTTGAGCCCAGTACCGACGTTCGCAGGGGGATACCTGGATACTACTGGGGTTACCTGGATACTTCTGGCGTGTTACCTTGGATCAGTGAGGAGTGGGGGTTAGTTTCCCGGCGACGCGACCCTCTGAGGAGGTCCCGCGGAGGGTCGCCGAGTATTATATGGTGAGCTGGCTGTCAAGGATTGTGAGTCCCGCTGCCAAAATTTTTTTTGGTGCGCGGGCGACTGGAAAAAGAGGGTTGGTCTTGTGCCGATACGCGTAACGTCGCAGCGAGTCCCAAGAGCTAGTAACCATTTTTGGCGGGGGGCGATGGCCTCGGTATTGTCAAGCCATTCTCTCATTCATTTGGGAGGGTGGGGAGAAGTGTTTGCCGAGGCCGTTCAAGCTCCGCCTGGTCGACCACCACTGTGACCGCCACCGCGCTCGATCTCTATTGCAAGCTCAGGTGAAATTCCTGATAAACTTGGAGGGGGTGTGGGACGCGTTCGCAGTGTGGGCCGAGGAGTCATAACATCCCAGGTCGGAATGTGAAAATGGAACTTCGAAACCGGTGAGAGTTCTCTCGTCGGCTAGGGGTTTCACAAAAGTAACATTTCTATAAATTTCTATCCGACCCCTCCATTAATTTGGAGGGGCGATGGGCCCCGGGGATTGGACATACTTCTTGCTGATTTGTCTTTTGAGGAAAATCCTTCGCGGTGATGGTTACTTTTTCATTTTTTAATGTGTGTATCGGCCTCGTCGGTTTCTCTCTTTCCTGGTCACATTCCCGAAAAAGGCCGCAGCACCTATGATTCTCTTCCGGGGGTCTAACTCTCCCTCTCTCTCTATCCTTCTCTTTGTCTGGCTCTCTCTGGCTTCACTTTTTGTGGTGTGTGCCTCTGGGGGTCTGGTTGGAATTTGCCGTTGGCTTTTTGCCCTCTCTTTTTGCCTTTTATCCATCGCAAAGAAGGGTGTGTGTGTTCTCACCTGGGGTTGGAATGAAGGACGGGGAACCTCCTCGTCTTGTGAAGTGGGACCATCTTTTAGGATGATGGCTTTTTGCTGCCTGGTGTGTGCTTGGGTGGGGTTTGGTGGTGGCAGTCTACCTCTCCCTTTCTCCGGTAAGACCAGATGACTGGTTCGTCCGCTACTCTTGTGTTGGCCCTACCTTGGCCAACGGGAGTCGGCGACGCTCCAGACTGGATGGCATGATGTGGTGGTGTACCGAAGGGGGACATCCGAAGGGGAAGAGGGGCCGAGCCTCGCGAAACTTAGGTGTGTCGGGTTGTGTGATGTCGGAGATCCATTTTTTTG
>NC_143435.1:265000-267500 GCF_059467195.1 Physcomitrium patens | reverse complement strand
GAGATTAAAATTTCAGAGTCTAGGTTGTATGATTAAAAGAACAAAGTATGAGTTGAGGGGTTAGGGGTTAGGGTTTAGGGTTTAGGGTTTTAGGGTTTGCATGGGGTATATAAACCTAGATTCTAGGATTCACATAGATTATATAAAGGGTTTAGAAAGTTGGGCTTGGAGTATGTAAAGAGAAGATAGATTTAAGAATTCACACAAACAAAAATAAATTGGATGTGGAGTGTGAAGGATGAAGAATTGAAGACATTAAGTTTCAGTGGTGATGGATTAGTTAGTGGGCAATGATTACCTGTACGATGCATTAGTTAGCAAGTCATTAACATATTTGTACAACCAATTGATTGCACACACACAAATTTATCTCCAAAGTGACATGTAAACGATTTAGTGGATTTTTGACATGACATGGACTACCACGTGGCAGCCACATCAGCAAGGTAACACGTGGCACTTGAAAAAATCAATTTAGTATTCTTCTGCCTTTTATTTTTCTACCTTATTCCAGTTAATTAAATTACTTTAATATTTTTAATTCACCAATTTATTTTTATTTTTATTTATATTTCTGTCTAGGCGCAAGACTGGGCGGCCAGCAAGGAGTCGAGACAGGGAGTTAATTTTAAAATTGATTTTTAAAAAATGATTTATTTATTTATTTCCACCTATGCGGAAGACTGGGCGGCCAACGAGGAGTCGAGACAGCCAGGAGTCGGGACTTGGGCAAGGGAGCGGGACAAGAGGTCGGGACTCGCGGCGGGACAAGGAAGAGGAGGAGGAAGTCCGGGACTCGCGACGGGACTGGGACTCGCGCCGGGACTAGGGAGTCGCGGCGGGACAAGGAAGAGGAGGAGGAAGTCCGGGACTCGCGACGGGACTGGGACTCGCGCCGGGACTAGGGAGTCGCGGCGGGACAAGGAAGAGGAGGAGGAAGTCCGGGACTCGCGACGGGACTGGGACTCGCGCCGGGACTAGGGAGTCGCGGCGGGACAAGGAAGAGGAGGAGGAAGTCCGGGACTCGCGACGGGACTGGGACTCGCGCCGGGACTAGGGAGTCGCGGCGGGACAAGGAAGAGGAGGAGGAAGTCCGGGACTCGCGCCGGGACTAGGGAGTCGCGGCGGGACAAGGAAGAGGAGGAGGAAGTCCGGGACTCGCGCCGGGACTAGGGAGTCGCGGCGGGACAAGGAAGAGGAGGAGGAAGTCCGGGACTCGCCACGGGACTAGGGAGTCGCGGCGGGACAAGGAAGAGAAGGAGGAAGTCCGGGACTCGCGACGGGACTGGGACTCGCGGCGGGACAAGGAAGAGAAGGAGGAGGTCCGGGACTCGCGCCGGGACTAGGAAGAGGGGGAGGAGGTCCGGGACTCGCGACGGGACTAGGAAGTGGGGGAGGAGGTCCGGGACTCGCGCCGGGACTAGGGAAGAGGAGGAGGAGGAGGAAGGCCGGGACTGGGACTCGCGGCGGGAGTAGGTAGTGGGGGGGGAGGTCCGGGACCCGCAGCGGGACAAGGAGGAAGTCGGGGAGGAGGGCCGGGACCAGGAGTCGCGGCGGGGATAGCAGGCAGGACAGGGAGGGTGGGTGGTCTTCCACAAAAAAAAGTGTGTCTCGGAACTTCCTTAGTGCAGTAGGACGGGGGGGCCTGCCGAATCCCACAGAGAGTACTATGTGGGGAAGGGTTCCTCTGAAGCGTCTCGGGAAAAGTCGTGAGGGGGTGACGGTTGCTCGGTGCCTACGGGTCCCGACTGCTCGCTGCCTTCTTTGAGCCCAGTACCGACGTTCGCAGGGGGATACCTGGATACTACTGGGGTTACCTGGATACTTCTGGCGTGTTACCTTGGATCAGTGAGGAGTGGGGGTTAGTTTCCCGGCGACGCGACCCTCTGAGGAGGTCCCGCGGAGGGTCGCCGAGTATTATATGGTGAGCTGGCTGTCAAGGATTGTGAGTCCCGCTGCCAAAATTTTTTTTGGTGCGCGGGCGACTGGAAAAAGAGGGTTGGTCTTGTGCCGATACGCGTAACGTCGCAGCGAGTCCCAAGAGCTAGTAACCATTTTTGGCGGGGGGCGATGGCCTCGGTATTGTCAAGCCATTCTCTCATTCATTTGGGAGGGTGGGGAGAAGTGTTTGCCGAGGCCGTTCAAGCTCCGCCTGGTCGACCACCACTGTGACCGCCACCGCGCTCGATCTCTATTGCAAGCTCAGGTGAAATTCCTGATAAACTTGGAGGGGGTGTGGGACGCGTTCGCAGTGTGGGCCGAGGAGTCATAACATCCCAGGTCGGAATGTGAAAATGGAACTTCGAAACCGGTGAGAGTTCTCTCGTCGGCTAGGGGTTTCACAAAAGTAACATTTCTATAAATTTCTATCCGACCCCTCCATTAATTTGGAGGGGCGATGGGCCCCAGGATTGGACATACTTCTTGCTGATTTGTCTTTTGAGGAAAATCCTTCGCGGTGATGGTTACTTTTTCATTTTTTAATGTGTGTATCGGCCTC
>NC_143435.1:252500-255000 GCF_059467195.1 Physcomitrium patens | reverse complement strand
GACTAGGGAGTCGCGGCGGGACAAGGAAGAGGAGGAGGAAGTCCGGGACTCGCGACGGGACTGGGACTCGCGCCGGGACTAGGGAGTCGCGGCGGGACAAGGAAGAGGAGGAGGAAGTCCGGGACTCGCGCCGGGACTCGCGCCGGGACTAGGGAGTCGCGGCGGGACAAGGAAGAGGAGGAGGAAGTCCGGGACTCGCGCCGGGACTAGGGAGTCGCGGCGGGACAAGGAAGAGGAGGAGGAAGTCCGGGACTCGCCACGGGACTAGGGAGTCGCGGCGGGACAAGGAAGAGAAGGAGGAAGTCCGGGACTCGCGACGGGACTGGGACTCGCGGCGGGACAAGGAAGAGAAGGAGGAGGTCCGGGACTCGCGCCGGGACTAGGAAGAGGGGGAGGAGGTCCGGGACTCGCGACGGGACTAGGAAGTGGGGAGGAGGTCCGGGACTCGCGCCGGGACTAGGGAAGAGGAGGAGGAGGAGGAAGGCCGGGACTGGGACTCGCGGCGGGAGTAGGTAGTGGGGAGGAGGTCCGGGACTCGCAGCGGGACAAGGAGGAAGTCGGGGAGGAGGGCCGGGACCAGGAGTCGCGGCGGGGATAGCAGGCAGGACAGGGAGGGTGGGTGGTCTTCCACAAAAAAAGTGTGTCTCGGAACTTCCTTAGTGCAGTAGGACGGGGGCCTGCCGAATCCCACAGAGAGTACTATGTGGGGAAGGGTTCCTCTGAAGCGTCTCGGGAAAAGTCGTGAGGGGGTGACGGTTGCTCGGTGCCTACGGGTCCCGACTGCTCGCTGCCTTCTTTGAGCCCAGTACCGACGTTCGCAGGGGGGATACCTGGATACTACTGGGGTTACCTGGATACTTCTGGCGTGTTACCTTGGATCAGTGAGGAGTGGGGGTTAGTTTCCCGGCGGCGCGACCCTCTGAGGAGGTCCCGCGGAGGGTCGCCGAGTATTATATGGTGAGCTGGCTGTCAAGGATTGTGAGTCCCGCTGCCAAAATTTTTTTTGGTGCGCGGGCGACTGGAAAAAGAGGGTTGGTCTTGTGCCGATACGCGTAACGTCGCAGCGAGTCCCAAGAGCTAGTAACCATTTTTGGCGGGGGGCGATGGCCTCGGTATTGTCAAGCCATTCTCTCATTCATTTGGGAGGGTGGGGAGAAGTGTTTGCCGAGGCCGTTCAAGCTCCGCCTGGTCGACCACCACTGTGACCGCCACCGCGCTCGATCTCTATTGCAAGCTCAGGTGAAATTCCTGATAAACTTGGAGGGGGTGTGGGACGCGTTCGCAGTGTGGGCCGAGGAGTCATAACATCCCAGGTCGGAATGTGAAAATGGAACTTCGAAACCGGTGAGAGTTCTCTCGTCGGCTAGGGGTTTCACAAAAGTAACATTTCTATAAATTTCTATCCGACCCCTCCATTAATTTGGAGGGGCGATGGGCCCCAGGATTGGACATACTTCTTGCTGATTTGTCTTTTGAGGAAAATCCTTCGCGGTGATGGTTACTTTTTCATTTTTAATGTGTGTATCGGCCTCGTCGGTTTCTCTCTTTCCTGGTCACATTCCCGAAAAAGGCCGCAGCACCTATGATTCTCTTCCGGGGGTCTAACTCTCCCTCTCTCTCTATCCTTCTCTTTGTCTGGCTCTCTCTGGCTTCACTTTTTGTGGTGTGTGCCTCTGGGGGTCTGGTTGGAATTTGCCGTTGGCTTTTTGCCCTCTCTTTTTGCCTTTTATCCATCGCAAAGAAGGGTGTGTGTGTTCTCACCTGGGGTTGGAATGAAGGACGGGGAACCTCCTCGTCTTGTGAAGTGGGACCATCTTTTAGGATGATGGCTTTTTGCTGCCTGGTGTGTGCTTGGGTGGGGTTTGGTGGTGGCAGTCTACCTCTCCCTTTCTCCGGTAAGACCAGATGACTGGTTCGTCCGCTACTCTTGTGTTGGCCCTACCTTGGCCAACGGGAGTCGGCGACGCTCCAGACTGGATGGCATGATGTGGTGGTGTACCGAAGGGGGACATCCGAAGGGGAAGAGGGGCCGAGCCTCGCGAAACTTAGGTGTGTCGGGTTGTGTGATGTCGGAGATCCATTTTTTTGTGGCTGCCGTCGTGATTTCGCCCATCCAAACCTGAGTCGTTGCTGCGGACTGGAAAAACTATGGAAGAGCTGTTTGGGAAAGATTCGGGAGTTTGTTTTCGAAGTTACCTTGTTCGATCGATCTAGGATCCACTGTACTCGCCCACCAGAATTTGCTCCCGGAACCCCCCGATCAGCCAAAGCGGGTCGGGGGGCCTTGGTTCAACGAGGGTTACTCCATATGCTAGCCTATGTCAATATAAGGTGCGGGTTAGCCGTTTCTCCCCCACCGGACTATTGCTTAAGAAGTGGACTATCGACCCCCCTCTCCGTCAAAGGTTTGGGGGCCAGGGCTTAGAATGTACTTCAGGTGGTGCGGAGGTAGGAGGCGAGAGGTGGATGAAATCGATCGGATGAGGTGATGGAGGGGTCA
>NC_143435.1:230000-232500 GCF_059467195.1 Physcomitrium patens | reverse complement strand
ATGGACTACCACGTGGCAGCCACATCAGCAAGGTAACACGTGGCACTTGAAAAAATCAATTTAGTATTCTTCTGCCTTTTATTTTTCTACCTTATTCCAGTTAATTAAATTACTTTAATATTTTTAATTCACCAATTTATTTTTATTTTTATTTATATTTCTGTCTAGGCGCAAGACTGGGCGGCCAGCAAGGAGTCGAGACAGGGAGTTAATTTTAAAATTGATTTTTAAAAAATGATTTATTTATTTATTTCCACCTATGCGGAAGACTGGGCGGCCAACGAGGAGTCGAGACAGCCAGGAGTCGGGACTTGGGCAAGGGAGCGGGACAAGAGGTCGGGACTCGCGGCGGGACAAGGAAGAGGAGGAGGAAGTCCGGGACTCGCGACGGGACTGGGACTCGCGCCGGGACTAGGGAGTCGCGGCGGGACAAGGAAGAGGAGGAGGAAGTCCGGGACTCGCGACGGGACTGGGACTCGCGCCGGGACTAGGGAGTCGCGGCGGGACAAGGAAGAGGAGGAGGAAGTCCGGGACTCGCGACGGGACTGGGACTCGCGCCGGGACTAGGGAGTCGCGGCGGGACAAGGAAGAGGAGGAGGAAGTCCGGGACTCGCGACGGGACTGGGACTCGCGCCGGGACTAGGGAGTCGCGGCGGGACAAGGAAGAGGAGGAGGAAGTCCGGGACTCGCGCCTGGGACTCGCGCCGGGACTAGGGAGTCGCGGCGGGACAAGGAAGAGGAGGAGGAAGTCCGGGACTCGCGCACGGGACTAGGGAGTCGCGGCGGGACAAGGAAGAGGAGGAGGAAGTCCGGGACTCGCCACGGGACTAGGGAGTCGCGGCGGGACAAGGAAGAGAAGGAGGAAGTCCGGGACTCGCGACGGGACTGGGACTCGCGGCAGGACAAGGAAGAGAAGGAGGAGGTCCGGGACTCGCGCCGGGACTAGGAAGAGGGGAGGAGGTCCGGGACTCGCGACGGGACTAGGAAGTGGGGAGGAGGTCCGGGACTCGCGCCGGGACTAGGGAAGAGGAGGAGGAGGAGGAAGGCCGGGACTGGGACTCGCGGCGGGAGTAGGTAGTGGGGAGGAGGTCCGGGACTCGCAGCGGGACAAGGAGGAAGTCGGGGAGGAGGGCCGGGACCAGGAGTCGCGGCGGGGATAGCAGGCAGGACAGGGAGGGTGGGTGGTCTTCCACAAAAAAAAGTGTGTCTCGGAACTTCCTTAGTGCAGTAGGACGGGGGCCTGCCGAATCCCACAGAGAGTACTATGTGGGGAAGGGTTCCTCTGAAGCGTCTCGGGAAAAGTCGTGAGGGGGTGACGGTTGCTCGGTGCCTACGGGTCCCGACTGCTCGCTGCCTTCTTTGAGCCCAGTACCGACGTTCGCAGGGGGATACCTGGATACTACTGGGGTTACCTGGATACTTCTGGCGTGTTACCTTGGATCAGTGAGGAGTGGGGGTTAGTTTCCCGGCGACGCGACCCTCTGAGGAGGTCCCGCGGAGGGTCGCCGAGTATTATATGGTGAGCTGGCTGTCAAGGATTGTGAGTCCCGCTGCCAAAATTTTTTTTGGTGCGCGGGCGACTGGAAAAAGAGGGTTGGTCTTGTGCCGATACGCGTAACGTCGCAGCGAGTCCCAAGAGCTAGTAACCATTTTTGGCGGGGGGCGATGGCCTCGGTATTGTCAAGCCATTCTCTCATTCATTTGGGAGGGTGGGGAGAAGTGTTTGCCGAGGCCGTTCAAGCTCCGCCTGGTCGACCACCACTGTGACCGCCACCGCGCTCGATCTCTATTGCAAGCTCAGGTGAAATTCCTGATAAACTTGGAGGGGTGTGGGACGCGTTCGCAGTGTGGGCCGAGGAGTCATAACATCCCAGGTCGGAATGTGAAAATGGAACTTCGAAACCGGTGAGAGTTCTCTCGTCGGCTAGGGGTTTCACAAAAGTAACATTTCTATAAATTTCTATCCGACCCCTCCATTAATTTGGAGGGGCGATGGGCCCCAGGATTGGACATACTTCTTGCTGATTTGTCTTTTGAGGAAAATCCTTCGCGGTGATGGTTACTTTTTCATTTTTAATGTGTGTATCGGCCTCGTCGGTTTCTCTCTTTCCTGGTCACATTCCCGAAAAAGGCCGCAGCACCTATGATTCTCTTCCGGGGGTCTAACTCTCCCTCTCTCTCTATCCTTCTCTTTGTCTGGCTCTCTCTGGCTTCACTTTTTGTGGTGTGTGCCTCTGGGGGTCTGGTTGGAATTTGCCGTTGGCTTTTTGCCCTCTCTTTTTGCCTTTTATCCATCGCAAAGAAGGGTGTGTGTGTTCTCACCTGGGGTTGGAATGAAGGACGGGGAACCTCCTCGTCTTGTGAAGTGGGACCATCTTTTAGGATGATGGCTTTTTGCTGCCTGGTGTGTGCTTGGGTGGGGTTTGGTGGTGGCAGTCTACCTCTCCCTTTCTCCGGTAAGACCAGATGACTGGTTCGTCCGCTACTCTTGTGTTGGCCC
>NC_143435.1:207500-210000 GCF_059467195.1 Physcomitrium patens | reverse complement strand
GATTTTGATCTATTTGGTGCTGATGTGGCACAGTGTAGTGTTAAAAAAATAAAAGTAAATGAAGGATGCATATTTGCAAACAAGTATTGTCACAATACAAAATGTTGGGTTTTGAAATTACAATGCTAGTTTATATGTTATGAGATTAAAATTTCAGAGTCTAGGTTGTATGATTAAAAGAACAAAGTATGAGTTGAGGGTTAGGGGTTAGGGGTTAGGGTTTAGGGTTTAGGGTTTTAGGGTTTGCATGGGGTATATAAACCTAGATTCTAGGATTCACATAGATTATATAAAGGGTTTAGAAAGTTGGGCTTGGAGTATGTAAAGAGAAGATAGATTTAAGAATTCACACAAACAAAAATAAATTGGATGTGGAGTGTGAAGGATGAAGAATTGAAGACATTAAGTTTCAGTGGTGATGGATTAGTTAGTGGGCAATGATTACCTGTACGATGCATTAGTTAGCAAGTCATTAACATATTTGTACAACCAATTGATTGCACACACACAAATTTATCTCCAAAGTGACATGTAAACGATTTAGTGGATTTTTGACATGACATGGACTACCACGTGGCAGCCACATCAGCAAGGTAACACGTGGCACTTGAAAAAATCAATTTAGTATTCTTCTGCCTTTTATTTTTCTACCTTATTCCAGTTAATTAAATTACTTTAATATTTTTAATTCACCAATTTATTTTTATTTTTATTTATATTTCTGTCTAGGCGCAAGACTGGGCGGCCAGCAAGGAGTCGAGACAGGGAGTTAATTTTAAAATTGATTTTTAAAAAATGATTTATTTATTTATTTCCACCTATGCGGAAGACTGGGCGGCCAACGAGGAGTCGAGACAGCCAGGAGTCGGGACTTGGGCAAGGGAGCGGGACAAGAGGTCGGGACTCGCGGCGGGACAAGGAAGAGGAGGAGGAAGTCCGGGACTCGCGACGGGACTGGGACTCGCGCCGGGACTAGGGAGTCGCGGCGGGACAAGGAAGAGGAGGAGGAAGTCCGGGACTCGCGACGGGACTGGGACTCGCGCCGGGACTAGGGAGTCGCGGCGGGACAAGGAAGAGGAGGAGGAAGTCCGGGACTCGCGACGGGACTGGGACTCGCGCCGGGACTAGGGAGTCGCGGCGGGACAAGGAAGAGGAGGAGGAAGTCCGGGACTCGCGACGGGACTGGGACTCGCGCCGGGACTAGGGAGTCGCGGCGGGACAAGGAAGAGGAGGAGGAAGTCCGGGACTCGCGGGGACTCTCGCGCCGGGACTAGGGAGTCGCGGCGGGACAAGGAAGAGGAGGAGGAAGTCCGGGACTCGCGCACGGGACTAGGGAGTCGCGGCGGGACAAGGAAGAGGAGGAGGAAGTCCGGGACTCGCCACGGGACTAGGGAGTCGCGGCGGGACAAGGAAGAGAAGGAGGAAGTCCGGGACTCGCGACGGGACTGGGACTCGCGGCAGGACAAGGAAGAGAAGGAGGAGGTCCGGGACTCGCGCCGGGACTAGGAAGAGGGGAGGAGGTCCGGGACTCGCGACGGGACTAGGAAGTGGGGAGGAGGTCCGGGACTCGCGCCGGGACTAGGGAAGAGGAGGAGGAGGAGGAAGGCCGGGACTGGGACTCGCGGCGGGAGTAGGTAGTGGGGAGGAGGTCCGGGACTCGCAGCGGGACAAGGAGGAAGTCGGGGAGGAGGGCCGGGACCAGGAGTCGCGGCGGGGATAGCAGGCAGGACAGGGAGGGTGGGTGGTCTTCCACAAAAAAAAGTGTGTCTCGGAACTTCCTTAGTGCAGTAGGACGGGGGCCTGCCGAATCCCACAGAGAGTACTATGTGGGGAAGGGTTCCTCTGAAGCGTCTCGGGAAAAGTCGTGAGGGGGTGACGGTTGCTCGGTGCCTACGGGTCCCGACTGCTCGCTGCCTTCTTTGAGCCCAGTACCGACGTTCGCAGGGGGATACCTGGATACTACTGGGGTTACCTGGATACTTCTGGCGTGTTACCTTGGATCAGTGAGGAGTGGGGGTTAGTTTCCCGGCGACGCGACCCTCTGAGGAGGTCCCGCGGAGGGTCGCCGAGTATTATATGGTGAGCTGGCTGTCAAGGATTGTGAGTCCCGCTGCCAAAATTTTTTTTGGTGCGCGGGCGACTGGAAAAAGAGGGTTGGTCTTGTGCCGATACGCGTAACGTCGCAGCGAGTCCCAAGAGCTAGTAACCATTTTTGGCGGGGGGCGATGGCCTCGGTATTGTCAAGCCATTCTCTCATTCATTTGGGAGGGTGGGGAGAAGTGTTTGCCGAGGCCGTTCAAGCTCCGCCTGGTCGACCACCACTGTGACCGCCACCGCGCTCGATCTCTATTGCAAGCTCAGGTGAAATTCCTGATAAACTTGGAGGGGTGTGGGACGCGTTCGCAGTGTGGGCCGAGGAGTCATAACATCCCAGGTCGGAATGTGAAAATGGAACTTCGAAACCGGTGAGAGTTCTCTCGTCGGCTAGGGGTTTCACAAA
>NC_143435.1:195000-197500 GCF_059467195.1 Physcomitrium patens | reverse complement strand
CGCCGGGACTAGGGAGTCGCGGCGGGACAAGGAAGAGGAGGAGGAAGTCCGGGACTCGCGACGGGACTGGGACTCGCGCCGGGACTAGGGAGTCGCGGCGGGACAAGGAAGAGGAGGAGGAAGTCCGGGACTCGCGACGGGACTGGGACTCGCGCCGGGACTAGGGAGTCGCGGCGGGACAAGGAAGAGGAGGAGGAAGTCCGGGACTCGCGACGGGACTGGGACTCGCGCCGGGACTAGGGAGTCGCGGCGGGACAAGGAAGAGGAGGAGGAAGTCGGGGGACTCGCGCCGGGACTAGGGAGGGAGTCGCGGCGGGACAAGGAAGAGGAGGAGGAAGTCCGGGACTCGCGACGGGACTGGGACTCGGGAGTCGCGGCGGGACAAGGAAGAGGAGGAGGAAGTCCGGGACTCGCGCACGGGACTAGGGAGTCGCGGCGGGACAAGGAAGAGGAGGAGGAAGTCCGGGACTCGCCACGGGACTAGGGAGTCGCGGCGGGACAAGGAAGAGAAGGAGGAAGTCCGGGACTCGCGACGGGACTGGGACTCGCGGCAGGACAAGGAAGAGAAGGAGGAGGTCCGGGACTCGCGCCGGGACTAGGAAGAGGGGAGGAGGTCCGGGACTCGCGACGGGACTAGGAAGTGGGGAGGAGGTCCGGGACTCGCGCCGGGACTAGGGAAGAGGAGGAGGAGGAGGAAGGCCGGGACTGGGACTCGCGGCGGGAGTAGGTAGTGGGGAGGAGGTCCGGGACTCGCAGCGGGACAAGGAGGAAGTCGGGGAGGAGGGCCGGGACCAGGAGTCGCGGCGGGGATAGCAGGCAGGACAGGGAGGGTGGGTGGTCTTCCACAAAAAAAGTGTGTCTCGGAACTTCCTTAGTGCAGTAGGACGGGGGCCTGCCGAATCCCACAGAGAGTACTATGTGGGGAAGGGTTCCTCTGAAGCGTCTCGGGAAAAGTCGTGAGGGGGTGACGGTTGCTCGGTGCCTACGGGTCCCGACTGCTCGCTGCCTTCTTTGAGCCCAGTACCGACGTTCGCAGGGGGATACCTGGATACTACTGGGGTTACCTGGATACTTCTGGCGTGTTACCTTGGATCAGTGAGGAGTGGGGGTTAGTTTCCCGGCGACGCGACCCTCTGAGGAGGTCCCGCGGAGGGTCGCCGAGTATTATATGGTGAGCTGGCTGTCAAGGATTGTGAGTCCCGCTGCCAAAATTTTTTTTGGTGCGCGGGCGACTGGAAAAAGAGGGTTGGTCTTGTGCCGATACGCGTAACGTCGCAGCGAGTCCCAAGAGCTAGTAACCATTTTTGGCGGGGGGCGATGGCCTCGGTATTGTCAAGCCATTCTCTCATTCATTTGGGAGGGTGGGGAGAAGTGTTTGCCGAGGCCGTTCAAGCTCCGCCTGGTCGACCACCACTGTGACCGCCACCGCGCTCGATCTCTATTGCAAGCTCAGGTGAAATTCCTGATAAACTTGGAGGGGTGTGGGACGCGTTCGCAGTGTGGGCCGAGGAGTCATAACATCCCAGGTCGGAATGTGAAAATGGAACTTCGAAACCGGTGAGAGTTCTCTCGTCGGCTAGGGGTTTCACAAAAGTAACATTTCTATAAATTTCTATCCGACCCCTCCATTAATTTGGAGGGGCGATGGGCCCCAGGATTGGACATACTTCTTGCTGATTTGTCTTTTGAGGAAAATCCTTCGCGGTGATGGTTACTTTTTCATTTTTTAATGTGTGTATCGGCCTCGTCGGTTTCTCTCTTTCCTGGTCACATTCCCGAAAAAGGCCGCAGCACCTATGATTCTCTTCCGGGGGTCTAACTCTCCCTCTCTCTCTATCCTTCTCTTTGTCTGGCTCTCTCTGGCTTCACTTTTTGTGGTGTGTGCCTCTGGGGGTCTGGTTGGAATTTGCCGTTGGCTTTTTGCCCTCTCTTTTTGCCTTTTATCCATCGCAAAGAAGGGTGTGTGTGTTCTCACCTGGGGTTGGAATGAAGGACGGGGAACCTCCTCGTCTTGTGAAGTGGGACCATCTTTTAGGATGATGGCTTTTTGCTGCCTGGTGTGTGCTTGGGTGGGGTTTGGTGGTGGCAGTCTACCTCTCCCTTTCTCCGGTAAGACCAGATGACTGGTTCGTCCGCTACTCTTGTGTTGGCCCTACCTTGGCCAACGGGAGTCGGCGACGCTCCAGACTGGATGGCATGATGTGGTGGTGTACCGAAGGGGGACATCCGAAGGGGAAGAGGGGCCGAGCCTCGCGAAACTTAGGTGTGTCGGGTTGTGTGATGTCGGAGATCCATTTTTTTGTGGCTGCCGTCGTGATTTCGCCCATCCAAACCTGAGTCGTTGCTGCGGACTGGAAAAACTATGGAAGAGCTGTTTGGGAAAGATTCGGGAGTTTGTTTTCGAAGTTACCTTGTTCGATCGATCTAGGATCCACTGTACTCGCCCACCAGAATTTGCTCCCGGAACCCCCCGATCAGCCAAAGCGGGTCGGGGGGCCTT
>NC_143435.1:172500-175000 GCF_059467195.1 Physcomitrium patens | reverse complement strand
AGATAGATTTAAGAATTCACACAAACAAAAATAAATTGGATGTGGAGTGTGAAGGATGAAGAATTGAAGACATTAAGTTTCAGTGGTGATGGATTAGTTAGTGGGCAATGATTACCTGTACGATGCATTAGTTAGCAAGTCATTAACATATTTGTACAACCAATTGATTGCACACACACAAATTTATCTCCAAAGTGACATGTAAACGATTTAGTGGATTTTTGACATGACATGGACTACCACGTGGCAGCCACATCAGCAAGGTAACACGTGGCACTTGAAAAAATCAATTTAGTATTCTTCTGCCTTTTATTTTTCTACCTTATTCCAGTTAATTAAATTACTTTAATATTTTTAATTCACCAATTTATTTTTATTTTTATTTATATTTCTGTCTAGGCGCAAGACTGGGCGGCCAGCAAGGAGTCGAGACAGGGAGTTAATTTTAAAATTGATTTTTAAAAAATGATTTATTTATTTATTTCCACCTATGCGGAAGACTGGGCGGCCAACGAGGAGTCGAGACAGCCAGGAGTCGGGACTTGGGCAAGGGAGCGGGACAAGAGGTCGGGACTCGCGGCGGGACAAGGAAGAGGAGGAGGAAGTCCGGGACTCGCGACGGGACTGGGACTCGCGCCGGGACTAGGGAGTCGCGGCGGGACAAGGAAGAGGAGGAGGAAGTCCGGGACTCGCGACGGGACTGGGACTCGCGCCGGGACTAGGGAGTCGCGGCGGGACAAGGAAGAGGAGGAGGAAGTCCGGGACTCGCGACGGGACTGGGACTCGCGCCGGGACTAGGGAGTCGCGGCGGGACAAGGAAGAGGAGGAGGAAGTCCGGGACTCGCGACGGGACTGGGACTCGCGCCGGGACTAGGGAGTCGCGGCGGGACAAGGAAGAGGAGGAGGAAGTCCGGGACTCGCGACGGGACTGGGACTAGGGAGGGAGTCGCGGCGGGACAAGGAAGAGGAGGAGGAAGTCCGGGACTCGCGCACGGGACTAGGGAGTCGCGGCGGGACAAGGAAGAGGAGGAGGAAGTCCGGGACTCGCCACGGGACTAGGGAGTCGCGGCGGGACAAGGAAGAGAAGGAGGAAGTCCGGGACTCGCGACGGGACTGGGACTCGCGGCAGGACAAGGAAGAGAAGGAGGAGGTCCGGGACTCGCGCCGGGACTAGGAAGAGGGGAGGAGGTCCGGGACTCGCGACGGGACTAGGAAGTGGGGGAGGAGGTCCGGGACTCGCGCCGGGACTAGGGAAGAGGAGGAGGAGGAGGAAGGCCGGGACTGGGACTCGCGGCGGGAGTAGGTAGTGGGGAGGAGGTCCGGGACTCGCAGCGGGACAAGGAGGAAGTCGGGGAGGAGGGCCGGGACCAGGAGTCGCGGCGGGGATAGCAGGCAGGACAGGGAGGGTGGGTGGTCTTCCACAAAAAAAGTGTGTCTCGGAACTTCCTTAGTGCAGTAGGACGGGGGCCTGCCGAATCCCACAGAGAGTACTATGTGGGGAAGGGTTCCTCTGAAGCGTCTCGGGAAAAGTCGTGAGGGGGTGACGGTTGCTCGGTGCCTACGGGTCCCGACTGCTCGCTGCCTTCTTTGAGCCCAGTACCGACGTTCGCAGGGGGATACCTGGATACTACTGGGGTTACCTGGATACTTCTGGCGTGTTACCTTGGATCAGTGAGGAGTGGGGGTTAGTTTCCCGGCGACGCGACCCTCTGAGGAGGTCCCGCGGAGGGTCGCCGAGTATTATATGGTGAGCTGGCTGTCAAGGATTGTGAGTCCCGCTGCCAAAATTTTTTTTGGTGCGCGGGCGACTGGAAAAAGAGGGTTGGTCTTGTGCCGATACGCGTAACGTCGCAGCGAGTCCCAAGAGCTAGTAACCATTTTTGGCGGGGGGCGATGGCCTCGGTATTGTCAAGCCATTCTCTCATTCATTTGGGAGGGTGGGGAGAAGTGTTTGCCGAGGCCGTTCAAGCTCCGCCTGGTCGACCACCACTGTGACCGCCACCGCGCTCGATCTCTATTGCAAGCTCAGGTGAAATTCCTGATAAACTTGGAGGGGTGTGGGACGCGTTCGCAGTGTGGGCCGAGGAGTCATAACATCCCAGGTCGGAATGTGAAAATGGAACTTCGAAACCGGTGAGAGTTCTCTCGTCGGCTAGGGGTTTCACAAAAGTAACATTTCTATAAATTTCTATCCGACCCCTCCATTAATTTGGAGGGGCGATGGGCCCCATTGGACATACTTCTTGCTGATTTGTCTTTTGAGGAAAATCCTTCGCGGTGATGGTTACTTTTTCATTTTTTAATGTGTGTATCGGCCTCGTCGGTTTCTCTCTTTCCTGGTCACATTCCCGAAAAAGGCCGCAGCACCTATGATTCTCTTCCGGGGGTCTAACTCTCCCTCTCTCTCTATCCTTCTCTTTGTCTGGCTCTCTCTGGCTTCACTTTTTGTGGTGTGTGCCTCTGGGGGTCTGGTTGGAATTTGCCGTTGGCTTTTTGCCCT
>NC_143435.1:160000-162500 GCF_059467195.1 Physcomitrium patens | reverse complement strand
GCGGCGGGACAAGGAAGAGGAGGAGGAAGTCCGGGACTCGCGCACGGGACTAGGGAGTCGCGGCGGGACAAGGAAGAGGAGGAGGAAGTCCGGGACTCGCCACGGGACTAGGGAGTCGCGGCGGGACAAGGAAGAGAAGGAGGAAGTCCGGGACTCGCGACGGGACTGGGACTCGCGGCAGGACAAGGAAGAGAAGGAGGAGGTCCGGGACTCGCGCCGGGACTAGGAAGAGGGGGAGGAGGTCCGGGACTCGCGACGGGACTAGGAAGTGGGGGAGGAGGTCCGGGACTCGCGCCGGGACTAGGGAAGAGGAGGAGGAGGAGGAAGGCCGGGACTGGGACTCGCGGCGGGAGTAGGTAGTGGGGAGGAGGTCCGGGACTCGCAGCGGGACAAGGAGGAAGTCGGGGAGGAGGGCCGGGACCAGGAGTCGCGGCGGGGATAGCAGGCAGGACAGGGAGGGTGGGTGGTCTTCCACAAAAAAAAGTGTGTCTCGGAACTTCCTTAGTGCAGTAGGACGGGGGCCTGCCGAATCCCACAGAGAGTACTATGTGGGGAAGGGTTCCTCTGAAGCGTCTCGGGAAAAGTCGTGAGGGGGTGACGGTTGCTCGGTGCCTACGGGTCCCGACTGCTCGCTGCCTTCTTTGAGCCCAGTACCGACGTTCGCAGGGGGATACCTGGATACTACTGGGGTTACCTGGATACTTCTGGCGTGTTACCTTGGATCAGTGAGGAGTGGGGGTTAGTTTCCCGGCGACGCGACCCTCTGAGGAGGTCCCGCGGAGGGTCGCCGAGTATTATATGGTGAGCTGGCTGTCAAGGATTGTGAGTCCCGCTGCCAAAATTTTTTTTGGTGCGCGGGCGACTGGAAAAAGAGGGTTGGTCTTGTGCCGATACGCGTAACGTCGCAGCGAGTCCCAAGAGCTAGTAACCATTTTTGGCGGGGGGCGATGGCCTCGGTATTGTCAAGCCATTCTCTCATTCATTTGGGAGGGTGGGGAGAAGTGTTTGCCGAGGCCGTTCAAGCTCCGCCTGGTCGACCACCACTGTGACCGCCACCGCGCTCGATCTCTATTGCAAGCTCAGGTGAAATTCCTGATAAACTTGGAGGGGGTGTGGGACGCGTTCGCAGTGTGGGCCGAGGAGTCATAACATCCCAGGTCGGAATGTGAAAATGGAACTTCGAAACCGGTGAGAGTTCTCTCGTCGGCTAGGGGTTTCACAAAAGTAACATTTCTATAAATTTCTATCCGACCCCTCCATTAATTTGGAGGGGCGATGGGCCCCAGGATTGGACATACTTCTTGCTGATTTGTCTTTTGAGGAAAATCCTTCGCGGTGATGGTTACTTTTTCATTTTTTAATGTGTGTATCGGCCTCGTCGGTTTCTCTCTTTCCTGGTCACATTCCCGAAAAAGGCCGCAGCACCTATGATTCTCTTCCGGGGGTCTAACTCTCCCTCTCTCTCTATCCTTCTCTTTGTCTGGCTCTCTCTGGCTTCACTTTTTGTGGTGTGTGCCTCTGGGGGTCTGGTTGGAATTTGCCGTTGGCTTTTTGCCCTCTCTTTTTGCCTTTTATCCATCGCAAAGAAGGGTGTGTGTGTTCTCACCTGGGGTTGGAATGAAGGACGGGAACCTCCTCGTCTTGTGAAGTGGGACCATCTTTTAGGATGATGGCTTTTTGCTGCCTGGTGTGTGCTTGGGTGGGGTTTGGTGGTGGCAGTCTACCTCTCCCTTTCTCCGGTAAGACCAGATGACTGGTTCGTCCGCTACTCTTGTGTTGGCCCTACCTTGGCCAACGGGAGTCGGCGACGCTCCAGACTGGATGGCATGATGTGGTGGTGTACCGAAGGGGGACATCCGAAGGGGAAGAGGGGCCGAGCCTCGCGAAACTTAGGTGTGTCGGGTTGTGTGATGTCGGAGATCCATTTTTTTGTGGCTGCCGTCGTGATTTCGCCCATCCAAACCTGAGTCGTTGCTGCGGACTGGAAAAACTATGGAAGAGCTGTTTGGGAAAGATTCGGGAGTTTGTTTTCGAAGTTACCTTGTTCGATCGATCTAGGATCCACTGTACTCGCCCACCAGAATTTGCTCCCGGAACCCCCCGATCAGCCAAAGCGGGTCGGGGGGCCTTGGTTCAACGAGGGTTACTCCATATGCTAGCCTATGTCAATATAAGGTGCGGGTTAGCCGTTTCTCCCCCACCGGACTATTGCTTAAGAAGTGGACTATCGACCCCCCTCTCCGTCAAAGGTTTGGGGGCCAGGGCTTAGAATGTACTTCAGGTGGTGCGGAGGTAGGAGGCGAGAGGTGGATGAAATCGATCGGATGAGGTGATGGAGGGGTCAACTTCGCAGGAAGTTCTGGGGGTTTGTTCCAGCCGGATGTTGGGAGAGAGATACAGGCCATATAATACTAGTTCGGTACCATCGAACGGGTTTTCGTGGCTAGGCTCTCTTGGCGTTCGGAGGGGACCTCAAAGGACGGATAGCACAATTCAATCA
>NC_143435.1:150000-152500 GCF_059467195.1 Physcomitrium patens | reverse complement strand
AAGCGCCTTTGGGCCGGAATAGTACTGGGATGGGTGACCTCCCGGGAAGTCCCGGTGCTGCATCCATTTTGCATCCGCTTGAACCTTCTCCGACGTGGCATCTTCTTCTCCGACATGGCAGTCCACTTAGCATTTGTCATGTGACAGGGGCAGCCAGGTAGCTGACGTGGCATTTCAAAAAGTTAAAAAAAATAAAAATAAAAGCTGAAAGGGTGGAGAATATAATATTTACATGTTAGAGGTTAATTTATCAAGGATTTTGATCTATTTGGTGCTGATGTGGCACAGTGTAGTGTTAAAAAAATAAAAGTAAATGAAGGATGCATATTTGCAAACAAGTATTGTCACAATACAAAATGTTGGGTTTTGAAATTACAATGCTAGTTTATATGTTATGAGATTAAAATTTCAGAGTCTAGGTTGTATGATTAAAAGAACAAAGTATGAGTTGAGGGTTAGGGGTTAGGGGTTAGGGTTTAGGGTTTAGGGTTTTAGGGTTTGCATGGGGTATATAAACCTAGATTCTAGGATTCACATAGATTATATAAAGGGTTTAGAAAGTTGGGCTTGGAGTATGTAAAGAGAAGATAGATTTAAGAATTCACACAAACAAAAATAAATTGGATGTGGAGTGTGAAGGATGAAGAATTGAAGACATTAAGTTTCAGTGGTGATGGATTAGTTAGTGGGCAATGATTACCTGTACGATGCATTAGTTAGCAAGTCATTAACATATTTGTACAACCAATTGATTGCACACACACAAATTTATCTCCAAAGTGACATGTAAACGATTTAGTGGATTTTTGACATGACATGGACTACCACGTGGCAGCCACATCAGCAAGGTAACACGTGGCACTTGAAAAAATCAATTTAGTATTCTTCTGCCTTTTATTTTTCTACCTTATTCCAGTTAATTAAATTACTTTAATATTTTTAATTCACCAATTTATTTTTATTTTTATTTATATTTCTGTCTAGGCGCAAGACTGGGCGGCCAGCAAGGAGTCGAGACAGGGAGTTAATTTTAAAATTGATTTTTAAAAAATGATTTATTTATTTATTTCCACCTATGCGGAAGACTGGGCGGCCAACGAGGAGTCGAGACAGCCAGGAGTCGGGACTTGGGCAAGGGAGCGGGACAAGAGGTCGGGACTCGCGGCGGGACAAGGAAGAGGAGGAGGAAGTCCGGGACTCGCGACGGGACTGGGACTCGCGCCGGGACTAGGGAGTCGCGGCGGGACAAGGAAGAGGAGGAGGAAGTCCGGGACTCGCGACGGGACTGGGACTCGCGCCGGGACTAGGGAGTCGCGGCGGGACAAGGAAGAGGAGGAGGAAGTCCGGGACTCGCGACGGGACTGGGACTCGCGCCGGGACTAGGGAGTCGCGGCGGGACAAGGAAGAGGAGGAGGAAGTCCGGGACTCGCGACGGGACTGGGACTCGCGCCGGGACTAGGGAGTCGCGGCGGGACAAGGAAGAGGAGGAGGAAGTCCGGGACTCGCGACGGGACTGGGACTCGCGCCGGGACTAGGGAGTCGCGGCGGGACAAGGAAGAGGAGGAGGAAGTCCGGGACTCGCGCACGGGACTAGGGAGTCGCGGCGGGACAAGGAAGAGGAGGAGGAAGTCCGGGACTCGCCACGGGACTAGGGAGTCGCGGCGGGACAAGGAAGAGAAGGAGGAAGTCCGGGACTCGCGACGGGACTGGGACTCGCGGCAGGACAAGGAAGAGAAGGAGGAGGTCCGGGACTCGCGCCGGGACTAGGAAGAGGGGGAGGAGGTCCGGGACTCGCGACGGGACTAGGAAGTGGGGGAGGAGGTCCGGGACTCGCGCCGGGACTAGGGAAGAGGAGGAGGAGGAGGAAGGCCGGGACTGGGACTCGCGGCGGGAGTAGGTAGTGGGGAGGAGGTCCGGGACTCGCAGCGGGACAAGGAGGAAGTCGGGGAGGAGGGCCGGGACCAGGAGTCGCGGCGGGGATAGCAGGCAGGACAGGGAGGGTGGGTGGTCTTCCACAAAAAAAAGTGTGTCTCGGAACTTCCTTAGTGCAGTAGGACGGGGGCCTGCCGAATCCCACAGAGAGTACTATGTGGGGAAGGGTTCCTCTGAAGCGTCTCGGGAAAAGTCGTGAGGGGGTGACGGTTGCTCGGTGCCTACGGGTCCCGACTGCTCGCTGCCTTCTTTGAGCCCAGTACCGACGTTCGCAGGGGGATACCTGGATACTACTGGGGTTACCTGGATACTTCTGGCGTGTTACCTTGGATCAGTGAGGAGTGGGGGTTAGTTTCCCGGCGACGCGACCCTCTGAGGAGGTCCCGCGGAGGGTCGCCGAGTATTATATGGTGAGCTGGCTGTCAAGGATTGTGAGTCCCGCTGCCAAAATTTTTTTTGGTGCGCGGGCGACTGGAAAAAGAGGGTTGGTCTTGTGCCGATACGCGTAACGTCGCAGCGAGTCCCAAGAGCTAGTAACCATTTTTGGCGGGGGGCGATGGCCTCGGTA
>NC_143435.1:137500-140000 GCF_059467195.1 Physcomitrium patens | reverse complement strand
TTTATTTTTATTTATATTTCTGTCTAGGCGCAAGACTGGGCGGCCAGCAAGGAGTCGAGACAGGGAGTTAATTTTAAAATTGATTTTTTAAAAAATGATTTATTTATTTATTTCCACCTATGCGGAAGACTGGGCGGCCAACGAGGAGTCGAGACAGCCAGGAGTCGGGACTTGGGCAAGGGAGCGGGACAAGAGGTCGGGACTCGCGGCGGGACAAGGAAGAGGAGGAGGAAGTCCGGGACTCGCGACGGGACTGGGACTCGCGCCGGGACTAGGGAGTCGCGGCGGGACAAGGAAGAGGAGGAGGAAGTCCGGGACTCGCGACGGGACTGGGACTCGCGCCGGGACTAGGGAGTCGCGGCGGGACAAGGAAGAGGAGGAGGAAGTCCGGGACTCGCGACGGGACTGGGACTCGCGCCGGGACTAGGGAGTCGCGGCGGGACAAGGAAGAGGAGGAGGAAGTCCGGGACTCGCGACGGGACTGGGACTCGCGCCGGGACTAGGGAGTCGCGGCGGGACAAGGAAGAGGAGGAGGAAGTCCGGGACTCGCGACGGGACTGGGACTCGCGCCGGGACTAGGGAGTCGCGGCGGGACAAGGAAGAGGAGGAGGAAGTCCGGGACTCGCGCACGGGACTAGGGAGTCGCGGCGGGACAAGGAAGAGGAGGAGGAAGTCCGGGACTCGCCACGGGACTAGGGAGTCGCGGCGGGACAAGGAAGAGAAGGAGGAAGTCCGGGACTCGCGACGGGACTGGGACTCGCGGCAGGACAAGGAAGAGAAGGAGGAGGTCCGGGACTCGCGCCGGGACTAGGAAGAGGGGAGGAGGTCCGGGACTCGCGACGGGACTAGGAAGTGGGGAGGAGGTCCGGGACTCGCGCCGGGACTAGGGAAGAGGAGGAGGAGGAGGAAGGCCGGGACTGGGACTCGCGGCGGGAGTAGGTAGTGGGGAGGAGGTCCGGGACTCGCAGCGGGACAAGGAGGAAGTCGGGGAGGAGGGCCGGGACCAGGAGTCGCGGCGGGGATAGCAGGCAGGACAGGGAGGGTGGGTGGTCTTCCACAAAAAAAGTGTGTCTCGGAACTTCCTTAGTGCAGTAGGACGGGGGCCTGCCGAATCCCACAGAGAGTACTATGTGGGGAAGGGTTCCTCTGAAGCGTCTCGGGAAAAGTCGTGAGGGGGTGACGGTTGCTCGGTGCCTACGGGTCCCGACTGCTCGCTGCCTTCTTTGAGCCCAGTACCGACGTTCGCAGGGGGATACCTGGATACTACTGGGGTTACCTGGATACTTCTGGCGTGTTACCTTGGATCAGTGAGGAGTGGGGGTTAGTTTCCCGGCGACGCGACCCTCTGAGGAGGTCCCGCGGAGGGTCGCCGAGTATTATATGGTGAGCTGGCTGTCAAGGATTGTGAGTCCCGCTGCCAAAATTTTTTTTGGTGCGCGGGCGACTGGAAAAAGAGGGTTGGTCTTGTGCCGATACGCGTAACGTCGCAGCGAGTCCCAAGAGCTAGTAACCATTTTTGGCGGGGGGCGATGGCCTCGGTATTGTCAAGCCATTCTCTCATTCATTTGGGAGGGTGGGGAGAAGTGTTTGCCGAGGCCGTTCAAGCTCCGCCTGGTCGACCACCACTGTGACCGCCACCGCGCTCGATCTCTATTGCAAGCTCAGGTGAAATTCCTGATAAACTTGGAGGGGGTGTGGGACGCGTTCGCAGTGTGGGCCGAGGAGTCATAACATCCCAGGTCGGAATGTGAAAATGGAACTTCGAAACCGGTGAGAGTTCTCTCGTCGGCTAGGGGTTTCACAAAAGTAACATTTCTATAAATTTCTATCCGACCCCTCCATTAATTTGGAGGGGCGATGGGCCCCAGGATTGGACATACTTCTTGCTGATTTGTCTTTTGAGGAAAATCCTTCGCGGTGATGGTTACTTTTTCATTTTTTAATGTGTGTATCGGCCTCGTCGGTTTCTCTCTTTCCTGGTCACATTCCCGAAAAAGGCCGCAGCACCTATGATTCTCTTCCGGGGGTCTAACTCTCCCTCTCTCTCTATCCTTCTCTTTGTCTGGCTCTCTCTGGCTTCACTTTTTGTGGTGTGTGCCTCTGGGGGTCTGGTTGGAATTTGCCGTTGGCTTTTTGCCCTCTCTTTTTGCCTTTTATCCATCGCAAAGAAGGGTGTGTGTGTTCTCACCTGGGGTTGGAATGAAGGACGGGGAACCTCCTCGTCTTGTGAAGTGGGACCATCTTTTAGGATGATGGCTTTTTGCTGCCTGGTGTGTGCTTGGGTGGGGTTTGGTGGTGGCAGTCTACCTCTCCCTTTCTCCGGTAAGACCAGATGACTGGTTCGTCCGCTACTCTTGTGTTGGCCCTACCTTGGCCAACGGGAGTCGGCGACGCTCCAGACTGGATGGCATGATGTGGTGGTGTACCGAAGGGGGACATCCGAAGGGGAAGAGGGGCCGAGCCTCGCGAAACTTAGGTGTGTCGGGTTGTGTGATGTCGG
>NC_143435.1:115000-117500 GCF_059467195.1 Physcomitrium patens | reverse complement strand
TACAATGCTAGTTTATATGTTATGAGATTAAAATTTCAGAGTCTAGGTTGTATGATTAAAAGAACAAAGTATGAGTTGAGGGTTAGGGGTTAGGGGTTAGGGTTTAGGGTTTAGGGTTTTAGGGTTTGCATGGGGTATATAAACCTAGATTCTAGGATTCACATAGATTATATAAAGGGTTTAGAAAGTTGGGCTTGGAGTATGTAAAGAGAAGATAGATTTAAGAATTCACACAAACAAAAATAAATTGGATGTGGAGTGTGAAGGATGAAGAATTGAAGACATTAAGTTTCAGTGGTGATGGATTAGTTAGTGGGCAATGATTACCTGTACGATGCATTAGTTAGCAAGTCATTAACATATTTGTACAACCAATTGATTGCACACACACAAATTTATCTCCAAAGTGACATGTAAACGATTTAGTGGATTTTTGACATGACATGGACTACCACGTGGCAGCCACATCAGCAAGGTAACACGTGGCACTTGAAAAAATCAATTTAGTATTCTTCTGCCTTTTATTTTTCTACCTTATTCCAGTTAATTAAATTACTTTAATATTTTTAATTCACCAATTTATTTTTATTTTTATTTATATTTCTGTCTAGGCGCAAGACTGGGCGGCCAGCAAGGAGTCGAGACAGGGAGTTAATTTTAAAATTGATTTTTAAAAAATGATTTATTTATTTATTTCCACCTATGCGGAAGACTGGGCGGCCAACGAGGAGTCGAGACAGCCAGGAGTCGGGACTTGGGCAAGGGCGGCGGGACAAGAGGTCGGGACTCGCGGCGGGACAAGGAAGAGGAGGAGGAAGTCCGGGACTCGCGACGGGACTGGGACTCGCGCCGGGACTAGGGAGTCGCGGCGGGACAAGGAAGAGGAGGAGGAAGTCCGGGACTCGCGACGGGACTGGGACTCGCGCCGGGACTAGGGAGTCGCGGCGGGACAAGGAAGAGGAGGAGGAAGTCCGGGACTCGCGACGGGACTGGGACTCGCGCCGGGACTAGGGAGTCGCGGCGGGACAAGGAAGAGGAGGAGGAAGTCCGGGACTCGCGACGGGACTGGGACTCGCGCCGGGACTAGGGAGTCGCGGCGGGACAAGGAAGAGGAGGAGGAAGTCCGGGACTCGCGCCTGGGACTCGCGCCGGGACTAGGGAGTCGCGGCGGGACAAGGAAGAGGAGGAGGAAGTCCGGGACTCGCGCACGGGACTAGGGAGTCGCGGCGGGACAAGGAAGAGGAGGAGGAAGTCCGGGACTCGCCACGGGACTAGGGAGTCGCGGCGGGACAAGGAAGAGAAGGAGGAAGTCCGGGACTCGCGACGGGACTGGGACTCGCGGCAGGACAAGGAAGAGAAGGAGGAGGTCCGGGACTCGCGCCGGGACTAGGAAGAGGGGGAGGAGGTCCGGGACTCGCGACGGGACTAGGAAGTGGGGGAGGAGGTCCGGGACTCGCGCCGGGACTAGGGAAGAGGAGGAGGAGGAGGAAGGCCGGGACTGGGACTCGCGGCGGGAGTAGGTAGTGGGGGAGGAGGTCCGGGACTCGCAGCGGGACAAGGAGGAAGTCGGGGAGGAGGGCCGGGACCAGGAGTCGCGGCGGGGATAGCAGGCAGGACAGGGAGGGTGGGTGGTCTTCCACAAAAAAAAGTGTGTCTCGGAACTTCCTTAGTGCAGTAGGACGGGGGCCTGCCGAATCCCACAGAGAGTACTATGTGGGGGAAGGGTTCCTCTGAAGCGTCTCGGGAAAAGTCGTGAGGGGGTGACGGTTGCTCGGTGCCTACGGGTCCCGACTGCTCGCTGCCTTCTTTGAGCCCAGTACCGACGTTCGCAGGGGGGATACCTGGATACTACTGGGGTTACCTGGATACTTCTGGCGTGTTACCTTGGATCAGTGAGGAGTGGGGGTTAGTTTCCCGGCGACGCGACCCTCTGAGGAGGTCCCGCGGAGGGTCGCCGAGTATTATATGGTGAGCTGGCTGTCAAGGATTGTGAGTCCCGCTGCCAAAATTTTTTTTGGTGCGCGGGCGACTGGAAAAAGAGGGTTGGTCTTGTGCCGATACGCGTAACGTCGCAGCGAGTCCCAAGAGCTAGTAACCATTTTTGGCGGGGGGCGATGGCCTCGGTATTGTCAAGCCATTCTCTCATTCATTTGGGAGGGTGGGGAGAAGTGTTTGCCGAGGCCGTTCAAGCTCCGCCTGGTCGACCACCACTGTGACCGCCACCGCGCTCGATCTCTATTGCAAGCTCAGGTGAAATTCCTGATAAACTTGGAGGGGTGTGGGACGCGTTCGCAGTGTGGGCCGAGGAGTCATAACATCCCAGGTCGGAATGTGAAAATGGAACTTCGAAACCGGTGAGAGTTCTCTCGTCGGCTAGGGGTTTCACAAAAGTAACATTTCTATAAATTTCTATCCGACCCCTCCATTAATTTGGAGGGGCGATGGGCCCCAGGATTGGACATACTTCTTGCTGATTTGTCTTTTGAGGAAAATCCTTCGC
>NC_143435.1:102500-105000 GCF_059467195.1 Physcomitrium patens | reverse complement strand
ACAAGGAAGAGGAGGAGGAAGTCCGGGACTCGCGACGGGACTGGGACTCGCGCCGGGACTAGGGAGTCGCGGCGGGACAAGGAAGAGGAGGAGGAAGTCCGGGACTCGCGACGGGACTGGGACTCGCGCCGGGACTAGGGAGTCGCGGCGGGACAAGGAAGAGGAGGAGGAAGTCCGGGACTCGCGCCTGGGACTCGCGCCGGGACTAGGGAGTCGCGGCGGGACAAGGAAGAGGAGGAGGAAGTCCGGGACTCGCGCACGGGACTAGGGAGTCGCGGCGGGACAAGGAAGAGGAGGAGGAAGTCCGGGACTCGCCACGGGACTAGGGAGTCGCGGCGGGACAAGGAAGAGAAGGAGGAAGTCCGGGACTCGCGACGGGACTGGGACTCGCGGCAGGACAAGGAAGAGAAGGAGGAGGTCCGGGACTCGCGCCGGGACTAGGAAGAGGGGAGGAGGTCCGGGACTCGCGACGGGACTAGGAAGTGGGGGAGGAGGTCCGGGACTCGCGCCGGGACTAGGGAAGAGGAGGAGGAGGAGGAAGGCCGGGACTGGGACTCGCGGCGGGAGTAGGTAGTGGGGAGGAGGTCCGGGACTCGCAGCGGGACAAGGAGGAAGTCGGGGAGGAGGGCCGGGACCAGGAGTCGCGGCGGGGATAGCAGGCAGGACAGGGAGGGTGGGTGGTCTTCCACAAAAAAAAGTGTGTCTCGGAACTTCCTTAGTGCAGTAGGACGGGGGCCTGCCGAATCCCACAGAGAGTACTATGTGGGGAAGGGTTCCTCTGAAGCGTCTCGGGAAAAGTCGTGAGGGGGTGACGGTTGCTCGGTGCCTACGGGTCCCGACTGCTCGCTGCCTTCTTTGAGCCCAGTACCGACGTTCGCAGGGGGATACCTGGATACTACTGGGGTTACCTGGATACTTCTGGCGTGTTACCTTGGATCAGTGAGGAGTGGGGGTTAGTTTCCCGGCGACGCGACCCTCTGAGGAGGTCCCGCGGAGGGTCGCCGAGTATTATATGGTGAGCTGGCTGTCAAGGATTGTGAGTCCCGCTGCCAAAATTTTTTTTGGTGCGCGGGCGACTGGAAAAAGAGGGTTGGTCTTGTGCCGATACGCGTAACGTCGCAGCGAGTCCCAAGAGCTAGTAACCATTTTTGGCGGGGGGCGATGGCCTCGGTATTGTCAAGCCATTCTCTCATTCATTTGGGAGGGTGGGGAGAAGTGTTTGCCGAGGCCGTTCAAGCTCCGCCTGGTCGACCACCACTGTGACCGCCACCGCGCTCGATCTCTATTGCAAGCTCAGGTGAAATTCCTGATAAACTTGGAGGGGTGTGGGACGCGTTCGCAGTGTGGGCCGAGGAGTCATAACATCCCAGGTCGGAATGTGAAAATGGAACTTCGAAACCGGTGAGAGTTCTCTCGTCGGCTAGGGGTTTCACAAAAGTAACATTTCTATAAATTTCTATCCGACCCCTCCATTAATTTGGAGGGGCGATGGGCCCCAGGATTGGACATACTTCTTGCTGATTTGTCTTTTGAGGAAAATCCTTCGCGGTGATGGTTACTTTTTCATTTTTTAATGTGTGTATCGGCCTCGTCGGTTTCTCTCTTTCCTGGTCACATTCCCGAAAAAGGCCGCAGCACCTATGATTCTCTTCCGGGGGTCTAACTCTCCCTCTCTCTCTATCCTTCTCTTTGTCTGGCTCTCTCTGGCTTCACTTTTTGTGGTGTGTGCCTCTGGGGGTCTGGTTGGAATTTGCCGTTGGCTTTTTGCCCTCTCTTTTTGCCTTTTATCCATCGCAAAGAAGGGTGTGTGTGTTCTCACCTGGGGTTGGAATGAAGGACGGGGAACCTCCTCGTCTTGTGAAGTGGGACCATCTTTTAGGATGATGGCTTTTTGCTGCCTGGTGTGTGCTTGGGTGGGGTTTGGTGGTGGCAGTCTACCTCTCCCTTTCTCCGGTAAGACCAGATGACTGGTTCGTCCGCTACTCTTGTGTTGGCCCTACCTTGGCCAACGGGAGTCGGCGACGCTCCAGACTGGATGGCATGATGTGGTGGTGTACCGAAGGGGGACATCCGAAGGGGAAGAGGGGCCGAGCCTCGCGAAACTTAGGTGTGTCGGGTTGTGTGATGTCGGAGATCCATTTTTTTGTGGCTGCCGTCGTGATTTCGCCCATCCAAACCTGAGTCGTTGCTGCGGACTGGAAAAACTATGGAAGAGCTGTTTGGGAAAGATTCGGGAGTTTGTTTTCGAAGTTACCTTGTTCGATCGATCTAGGATCCACTGTACTCGCCCACCAGAATTTGCTCCCGGAACCCCCCGATCAGCCAAAGCGGGTCGGGGGGCCTTGGTTCAACGAGGGTTACTCCATATGCTAGCCTATGTCAATATAAGGTGCGGGTTAGCCGTTTCTCCCCCACCGGACTATTGCTTAAGAAGTGGACTATCGACCCCCCTCTCCGTCAAAGGTTTGGGGGCCAGGGCTTAGAATGTACTTCAGGTGGT
>NC_143435.1:80000-82500 GCF_059467195.1 Physcomitrium patens | reverse complement strand
ATTACCTGTACGATGCATTAGTTAGCAAGTCATTAACATATTTGTACAACCAATTGATTGCACACACACAAATTTATCTCCAAAGTGACATGTAAACGATTTAGTGGATTTTTGACATGACATGGACTACCACGTGGCAGCCACATCAGCAAGGTAACACGTGGCACTTGAAAAAATCAATTTAGTATTCTTCTGCCTTTTATTTTTCTACCTTATTCCAGTTAATTAAATTACTTTAATATTTTTAATTCACCAATTTATTTTTATTTTTATTTATATTTCTGTCTAGGCGCAAGACTGGGCGGCCAGCAAGGAGTCGAGACAGGGAGTTAATTTTAAAATTGATTTTTAAAAAATGATTTATTTATTTATTTCCACCTATGCGGAAGACTGGGCGGCCAACGAGGAGTCGAGACAGCCAGGAGTCGGGACTTGGGCAAGGGAGCGGGACAAGAGGTCGGGACTCGCGGCGGGACAAGGAAGAGGAGGAGGAAGTCCGGGACTCGCGACGGGACTGGGACTCGCGCCGGGACTAGGGAGTCGCGGCGGGACAAGGAAGAGGAGGAGGAAGTCCGGGACTCGCGACGGGACTGGGACTCGCGCCGGGACTAGGGAGTCGCGGCGGGACAAGGAAGAGGAGGAGGAAGTCCGGGACTCGCGACGGGACTGGGACTCGCGCCGGGACTAGGGAGTCGCGGCGGGACAAGGAAGAGGAGGAGGAAGTCCGGGACTCGCGACGGGACTGGGACTCGCGCCGGGACTAGGGAGTCGCGGCGGGACAAGGAAGAGGAGGAGGAAGTCCGGGACTCGCGACGGGACTGGGACTCGCGCCGGGACTAGGGAGTCGCGGCGGGACAAGGAAGAGGAGGAGGAAGTCCGGGACTCGCGCACGGGACTAGGGAGTCGCGGCGGGACAAGGAAGAGGAGGAGGAAGTCCGGGACTCGCCACGGGACTAGGGAGTCGCGGCGGGACAAGGAAGAGAAGGAGGAAGTCCGGGACTCGCGACGGGACTGGGACTCGCGGCAGGACAAGGAAGAGAAGGAGGAGGTCCGGGACTCGCGCCGGGACTAGGAAGAGGGGGAGGAGGTCCGGGACTCGCGACGGGACTAGGAAGTGGGGGAGGAGGTCCGGGACTCGCGCCGGGACTAGGGAAGAGGAGGAGGAGGAGGAAGGCCGGGACTGGGACTCGCGGCGGGAGTAGGTAGTGGGGAGGAGGTCCGGGACTCGCAGCGGGACAAGGAGGAAGTCGGGGAGGAGGGCCGGGACCAGGAGTCGCGGCGGGGATAGCAGGCAGGACAGGGAGGGTGGGTGGTCTTCCACAAAAAAAAGTGTGTCTCGGAACTTCCTTAGTGCAGTAGGACGGGGGGGCCTGCCGAATCCCACAGAGAGTACTATGTGGGGAAGGGTTCCTCTGAAGCGTCTCGGGAAAAGTCGTGAGGGGGTGACGGTTGCTCGGTGCCTACGGGTCCCGACTGCTCGCTGCCTTCTTTGAGCCCAGTACCGACGTTCGCAGGGGGATACCTGGATACTACTGGGGTTACCTGGATACTTCTGGCGTGTTACCTTGGATCAGTGAGGAGTGGGGTTAGTTTCCCGGCGACGCGACCCTCTGAGGAGGTCCCGCGGAGGGTCGCCGAGTATTATATGGTGAGCTGGCTGTCAAGGATTGTGAGTCCCGCTGCCAAAATTTTTTTTGGTGCGCGGGCGACTGGAAAAAGAGGGTTGGTCTTGTGCCGATACGCGTAACGTCGCAGCGAGTCCCAAGAGCTAGTAACCATTTTTGGCGGGGGGCGATGGCCTCGGTATTGTCAAGCCATTCTCTCATTCATTTGGGAGGGTGGGGAGAAGTGTTTGCCGAGGCCGTTCAAGCTCCGCCTGGTCGACCACCACTGTGACCGCCACCGCGCTCGATCTCTATTGCAAGCTCAGGTGAAATTCCTGATAAACTTGGAGGGGGTGTGGGACGCGTTCGCAGTGTGGGCCGAGGAGTCATAACATCCCAGGTCGGAATGTGAAAATGGAACTTCGAAACCGGTGAGAGTTCTCTCGTCGGCTAGGGGTTTCACAAAAGTAACATTTCTATAAATTTCTATCCGACCCCTCCATTAATTTGGAGGGGCGATGGGCCCCAGGATTGGACATACTTCTTGCTGATTTGTCTTTTGAGGAAAATCCTTCGCGGTGATGGTTACTTTTTCATTTTTAATGTGTGTATCGGCCTCGTCGGTTTCTCTCTTTCCTGGTCACATTCCCGAAAAAGGCCGCAGCACCTATGATTCTCTTCCGGGGGTCTAACTCTCCCTCTCTCTCTATCCTTCTCTTTGTCTGGCTCTCTCTGGCTTCACTTTTTGTGGTGTGTGCCTCTGGGGGTCTGGTTGGAATTTGCCGTTGGCTTTTTGCCCTCTCTTTTTGCCTTTTATCCATCGCAAAGAAGGGTGTGTGTGTTCTCACCTGGGGTTGGAATGAAGGACGGGAACCTCCTCGTCTTGTGAAGTGGGA
>NC_143435.1:57500-60000 GCF_059467195.1 Physcomitrium patens | reverse complement strand
GACATGGCAGTCCACTTAGCATTTGTCATGTGACAGGGCAGCCAGGTAGCTGACGTGGCATTTCAAAAAGTTAAAAAAAATAAAAATAAAAGCTGAAAGGGTGGAGAATATAATATTTACATGTTAGAGGTTAATTTATCAAGGATTTTGATCTATTTGGTGCTGATGTGGCACAGTGTAGTGTTAAAAAAATAAAAGTAAATGAAGGATGCATATTTGCAAACAAGTATTGTCACAATACAAAATGTTGGGTTTTGAAATTACAATGCTAGTTTATATGTTATGAGATTAAAATTTCAGAGTCTAGGTTGTATGATTAAAAGAACAAAGTATGAGTTGAGGGTTAGGGGTTAGGGGTTAGGGTTTAGGGTTTAGGGTTTTAGGGTTTGCATGGGGTATATAAACCTAGATTCTAGGATTCACATAGATTATATAAAGGGTTTAGAAAGTTGGGCTTGGAGTATGTAAAGAGAAGATAGATTTAAGAATTCACACAAACAAAAATAAATTGGATGTGGAGTGTGAAGGATGAAGAATTGAAGACATTAAGTTTCAGTGGTGATGGATTAGTTAGTGGGCAATGATTACCTGTACGATGCATTAGTTAGCAAGTCATTAACATATTTGTACAACCAATTGATTGCACACACACAAATTTATCTCCAAAGTGACATGTAAACGATTTAGTGGATTTTTGACATGACATGGACTACCACGTGGCAGCCACATCAGCAAGGTAACACGTGGCACTTGAAAAAATCAATTTAGTATTCTTCTGCCTTTTATTTTTCTACCTTATTCCAGTTAATTAAATTACTTTAATATTTTTAATTCACCAATTTATTTTTATTTTTATTTATATTTCTGTCTAGGCGCAAGACTGGGCGGCCAGCAAGGAGTCGAGACAGGGAGTTAATTTTAAAATTGATTTTTAAAAAATGATTTATTTATTTATTTCCACCTATGCGGAAGACTGGGCGGCCAACGAGGAGTCGAGACAGCCAGGAGTCGGGACTTGGGCAAGGGAGCGGGACAAGAGGTCGGGACTCGCGGCGGGACAAGGAAGAGGAGGAGGAAGTCCGGGACTCGCGACGGGACTGGGACTCGCGCCGGGACTAGGGAGTCGCGGCGGGACAAGGAAGAGGAGGAGGAAGTCCGGGACTCGCGACGGGACTGGGACTCGCGCCGGGACTAGGGAGTCGCGGCGGGACAAGGAAGAGGAGGAGGAAGTCCGGGACTCGCGACGGGACTGGGACTCGCGCCGGGACTAGGGAGTCGCGGCGGGACAAGGAAGAGGAGGAGGAAGTCCGGGACTCGCGACGGGACTGGGACTCGCGCCGGGACTAGGGAGTCGCGGCGGGACAAGGAAGAGGAGGAGGAAGTCCGGGACTCGCGACGGGACTGGGACTCGCGCCGGGACTAGGGAGTCGCGGCGGGACAAGGAAGAGGAGGAGGAAGTCCGGGACTCGCGCCGGGACTAGGGAGTCGCGGCGGGACAAGGAAGAGGAGGAGGAAGTCCGGGACTCGCCACGGGACTAGGGAGTCGCGGCGGGACAAGGAAGAGAAGGAGGAAGTCCGGGACTCGCGACGGGACTGGGACTCGCGGCGGGACAAGGAAGAGAAGGAGGAGGTCCGGGACTCGCGCCGGGACTAGGAAGAGGGGAGGAGGTCCGGGACTCGCGACGGGACTAGGAAGTGGGGAGGAGGTCCGGGACTCGCGCCGGGACTAGGGAAGAGGAGGAGGAGGAGGAAGGCCGGGACTGGGACTCGCGGCGGGAGTAGGTAGTGGGGAGGAGGTCCGGGACTCGCAGCGGGACAAGGAGGAAGTCGGGGAGGAGGGCCGGGACCAGGAGTCGCGGCGGGGATAGCAGGCAGGACAGGGAGGGTGGGTGGTCTTCCACAAAAAAAAGTGTGTCTCGGAACTTCCTTAGTGCAGTAGGACGGGGGCCTGCCGAATCCCACAGAGAGTACTATGTGGGGAAGGGTTCCTCTGAAGCGTCTCGGGAAAAGTCGTGAGGGGGTGACGGTTGCTCGGTGCCTACGGGTCCCGACTGCTCGCTGCCTTCTTTGAGCCCAGTACCGACGTTCGCAGGGGGATACCTGGATACTACTGGGGTTACCTGGATACTTCTGGCGTGTTACCTTGGATCAGTGAGGAGTGGGGGTTAGTTTCCCGGCGACGCGACCCTCTGAGGAGGTCCCGCGGAGGGTCGCCGAGTATTATATGGTGAGCTGGCTGTCAAGGATTGTGAGTCCCGCTGCCAAAATTTTTTTTGGTGCGCGGGCGACTGGAAAAAGAGGGTTGGTCTTGTGCCGATACGCGTAACGTCGCAGCGAGTCCCAAGAGCTAGTAACCATTTTTGGCGGGGGGCGATGGCCTCGGTATTGTCAAGCCATTCTCTCATTCATTTGGGAGGGTGGGGAGAAGTGTTTGCCGAGGCCGTTCAAGCTCCGCCTGGTCGACCACCACTGTGACCGCCACCGCGCTCGATCTCTATTG
>NC_143435.1:45000-47500 GCF_059467195.1 Physcomitrium patens | reverse complement strand
GCGGAAGACTGGGCGGCCAACGAGGAGTCGAGACAGCCAGGAGTCGGGACTTGGGCAAGGGAGCGGGACAAGAGGTCGGGACTCGCGGCGGGACAAGGAAGAGGAGGAGGAAGTCCGGGACTCGCGACGGGACTGGGACTCGCGCCGGGACTAGGGAGTCGCGGCGGGACAAGGAAGAGGAGGAGGAAGTCCGGGACTCGCGACGGGACTGGGACTCGCGCCGGGACTAGGGAGTCGCGGCGGGACAAGGAAGAGGAGGAGGAAGTCCGGGACTCGCGACGGGACTGGGACTCGCGCCGGGACTAGGGAGTCGCGGCGGGACAAGGAAGAGGAGGAGGAAGTCCGGGACTCGCGACGGGACTGGGACTCGCGCCGGGACTAGGGAGTCGCGGCGGGACAAGGAAGAGGAGGAGGAAGTCCGGGACTCGCGCCGGGACTCGCGCCGGGACTAGGGAGTCGCGGCGGGACAAGGAAGAGGAGGAGGAAGTCCGGGACTCGCGCACGGGACTAGGGAGTCGCGGCGGGACAAGGAAGAGGAGGAGGAAGTCCGGGACTCGCCACGGGACTAGGGAGTCGCGGCAGGACAAGGAAGAGAAGGAGGAAGTCCGGGACTCGCGACGGGACTGGGACTCGCGGCAGGACAAGGAAGAGAAGGAGGAGGTCCGGGACTCGCGCCGGGACTAGGAAGAGGGAGGAGGTCCGGGACTCGCGACGGGACTAGGAAGTGGGGGAGGAGGTCCGGGACTCGCGCCGGGACTAGGGAAGAGGAGGAGGAGGAGGAAGGCCGGGACTGGGACTCGCGGCGGGAGTAGGTAGTGGGGGAGGAGGTCCGGGACTCGCAGCGGGACAAGGAGGAAGTCGGGGAGGAGGGCCGGGACCAGGAGTCGCGGCGGGGATAGCAGGCAGGACAGGGAGGGGGGGTGGTCTCCCACAAAAAAAGTGTGTCTCGGACCTTCCTTAGTGCAGTAGGACGGGGGGGCCTGCCGAATCCCACAGAGAGTACTATGTGGGGGAAGGGTTCCTCTGAAGCGTCTCGGGAAAAGTCGTGAGGGGGTGACGGTTGCTCGGTGCCTACGGGTCCCGACTGCTCGCTGCCTTCTTTGAGCCCAGTACCGACGTTCGCAGGGGGGATACCTGGATACTACTGGGGTTACCTGGATACTTCTGGCGTGTTACCTTGGATCAGTGAGGAGTGGGGGTTAGTTTCCCGGCGACGCGACCCTCTGAGGAGGTCCCGCGGAGGGTCGCCGAGTATTATATGGTGAGCTGGCTGTCAAGGATTGTGAGTCCCGCTGCCAAAATTTTTTTTGGTGCGCGGGCGACTGGAAAAAGAGGGTTGGTCTTGTGCCGATACGCGTAACGTCGCAGCGAGTCCCAAGAGCTAGTAACCATTTTTGGCGGGGGGCGATGGCCTCGGTATTGTCAAGCCATTCTCTCATTCATTTGGGAGGGTGGGGAGAAGTGTTTGCCGAGGCCGTTCAAGCTCCGCCTGGTCGACCACCACTGTGACCGCCACCGCGCTCGATCTCTATTGCAAGCTCAGGTGAAATTCCTGATAAACTTGGAGGGGTGTGGGACGCGTTCGCAGTGTGGGCCGAGGAGTCATAACATCCCAGGTCGGAATGTGAAAATGGAACTTCGAAACCGGTGAGAGTTCTCTCGTCGGCTAGGGGTTTCACAAAAGTAACATTTCTATAAATTTCTATCCGACCCCTCCATTAATTTGGAGGGGCGATGGGCCCCAGGATTGGACATACTTCTTGCTGATTTGTCTTTTGAGGAAAATCCTTCGCGGTGATGGTTACTTTTTCATTTTTAATGTGTGTATCGGCCTCGTCGGTTTCTCTCTTTCCTGGTCACATTCCCGAAAAAGGCCGCAGCACCTATGATTCTCTTCCGGGGGTCTAACTCTCCCTCTCTCTCTATCCTTCTCTTTGTCTGGCTCTCTCTGGCTTCACTTTTTGTGGTGTGTGCCTCTGGGGGTCTGGTTGGAATTTGCCGTTGGCTTTTTGCCCTCTCTTTTTGCCTTTTATCCATCGCAAAGAAGGGTGTGTGTGTTCTCACCTGGGGTTGGAATGAAGGACGGGGAACCTCCTCGTCTTGTGAAGTGGGACCATCTTTTAGGATGATGGCTTTTTGCTGCCTGGTGTGTGCTTGGGTGGGGTTTGGTGGTGGCAGTCTACCTCTCCCTTTCTCCGGTAAGACCAGATGACTGGTTCGTCCGCTACTCTTGTGTTGGCCCTACCTTGGCCAACGGGAGTCGGCGACGCTCCAGACTGGATGGCATGATGTGGTGGTGTACCGAAGGGGGACATCCGAAGGGGAAGAGGGGCCGAGCCTCGCGAAACTTAGGTGTGTCGGGTTGTGTGATGTCGGAGATCCATTTTTTTGTGGCTGCCGTCGTGATTTCGCCCATCCAAACCTGAGTCGTTGCTGCGGACTGGAAAAACTATGGAAGAGCTGTTTGGGAAAGATTCGGGAGTTTGTTTTCGAAGTTACC
>NC_143435.1:22500-25000 GCF_059467195.1 Physcomitrium patens | reverse complement strand
TTGCATGGGGTATATAAACCTAGATTCTAGGATTCACATAGATTATATAAAGGGTTTAGAAAGTTGGGCTTGGAGTATGTAAAGAGAAGATAGATTTAAGAATTCACACAAACAAAAATAAATTGGATGTGGAGTGTGAAGGATGAAGAATTGAAGACATTAAGTTTCAGTGGTGATGGATTAGTTAGTGGGCAATGATTACCTGTACGATGCATTAGTTAGCAAGTCATTAACATATTTGTACAACCAATTGATTGCACACACACAAATTTATCTCCAAAGTGACATGTAAACGATTTAGTGGATTTTTGACATGACATGGACTACCACGTGGCAGCCACATCAGCAAGGTAACACGTGGCACTTGAAAAAATCAATTTAGTATTCTTCTGCCTTTTATTTTTCTACCTTATTCCAGTTAATTAAATTACTTTAATATTTTTAATTCACCAATTTATTTTTATTTTTATTTATATTTCTGTCTAGGCGCAAGACTGGGCGGCCAGCAAGGAGTCGAGACAGGGAGTTAATTTTAAAATTGATTTTTAAAAAATGATTTATTTATTTATTTCCACCTATGCGGAAGACTGGGCGGCCAACGAGGAGTCGAGACAGCCAGGAGTCGGGACTTGGGCAAGGGAGCGGGACAAGAGGTCGGGACTCGCGGCGGGACAAGGAAGAGGAGGAGGAAGTCCGGGACTCGCGACGGGACTGGGACTCGCGCCGGGACTAGGGAGTCGCGGCGGGACAAGGAAGAGGAGGAGGAAGTCCGGGACTCGCGACGGGACTGGGACTCGCGCCGGGACTAGGGAGTCGCGGCGGGACAAGGAAGAGGAGGAGGAAGTCCGGGACTCGCGACGGGACTGGGACTCGCGCCGGGACTAGGGAGTCGCGGCGGGACAAGGAAGAGGAGGAGGAAGTCCGGGACTCGCGACGGGACTGGGACTCGCGCCGGGACTAGGGAGTCGCGGCGGGACAAGGAAGAGGAGGAGGAAGTCCGGGACTCGCGCCGGGACTGGGACTCGCGCCGGGACTAGGGAGTCGCGGCGGGACAAGGAAGAGGAGGAGGAAGTCCGGGACTCGCGCACGGGACTAGGGAGTCGCGGCGGGACAAGGAAGAGGAGGAGGAAGTCCGGGACTCGCCACGGGACTAGGGAGTCGCGGCGGGACAAGGAAGAGAAGGAGGAAGTCCGGGACTCGCGACGGGACTGGGACTCGCGGCAGGACAAGGAAGAGAAGGAGGAGGTCCGGGACTCGCGCCGGGACTAGGAAGAGGGGAGGAGGTCCGGGACTCGCGACTAGGAAGTAGGAAGTGGGGAGGAGGTCCGGGACTCGCGCCGGGACTAGGGAAGAGGAGGAGGAGGAGGAAGGCCGGGACTGGGACTCGCGGCGGGAGTAGGTAGTGGGGAGGAGGTCCGGGACTCGCAGCGGGACAAGGAGGAAGTCGGGGAGGAGGGCCGGGACCAGGAGTCGCGGCGGGGATAGCAGGCAGGACAGGGAGGGTGGGTGGTCTTCCACAAAAAAAAGTGTGTCTCGGAACTTCCTTAGTGCAGTAGGACGGGGGGGCCTGCCGAATCCCACAGAGAGTACTATGTGGGGAAGGGTTCCTCTGAAGCGTCTCGGGAAAAGTCGTGAGGGGGTGACGGTTGCTCGGTGCCTACGGGTCCCGACTGCTCGCTGCCTTCTTTGAGCCCAGTACCGACGTTCGCAGGGGGATACCTGGATACTACTGGGGTTACCTGGATACTTCTGGCGTGTTACCTTGGATCAGTGAGGAGTGGGGGTTAGTTTCCCGGCGACGCGACCCTCTGAGGAGGTCCCGCGGAGGGTCGCCGAGTATTATATGGTGAGCTGGCTGTCAAGGATTGTGAGTCCCGCTGCCAAAATTTTTTTTGGTGCGCGGGCGACTGGAAAAAGAGGGTTGGTCTTGTGCCGATACGCGTAACGTCGCAGCGAGTCCCAAGAGCTAGTAACCATTTTTGGCGGGGGGCGATGGCCTCGGTATTGTCAAGCCATTCTCTCATTCATTTGGGAGGGTGGGGAGAAGTGTTTGCCGAGGCCGTTCAAGCTCCGCCTGGTCGACCACCACTGTGACCGCCACCGCGCTCGATCTCTATTGCAAGCTCAGGTGAAATTCCTGATAAACTTGGAGGGGGTGTGGGACGCGTTCGCAGTGTGGGCCGAGGAGTCATAACATCCCAGGTCGGAATGTGAAAATGGAACTTCGAAACCGGTGAGAGTTCTCTCGTCGGCTAGGGGTTTCACAAAAGTAACATTTCTATAAATTTCTATCCGACCCCTCCATTAATTTGGAGGGGCGATGGGCCCCAGGATTGGACATACTTCTTGCTGATTTGTCTTTTGAGGAAAATCCTTCGCGGTGATGGTTACTTTTTCATTTTTTAATGTGTGTATCGGCCTCGTCGGTTTCTCTCTTTCCTGGTCACATTCCCGAAAAAGGCCGCAGCACCTATGATTCTCTTCCGGGGGTCTAACTCTC
>NC_143435.1:10000-12500 GCF_059467195.1 Physcomitrium patens | reverse complement strand
TGGGACTCGCGCCGGGACTAGGGAGTCGCGGCGGGACAAGGAAGAGGAGGAGGAAGTCCGGGACTCGCGACGGGACTGGGACTCGCGCCGGGACTAGGGAGTCGCGGCGGGACAAGGAAGAGGAGGAGGAAGTCCGGGACTCGCGACGGGACTGGGACTCGCGCCGGGACTAGGGAGTCGCGGCGGGACAAGGAAGAGGAGGAGGAAGTCCGGGACTCGCGCCGGGACTAGGGAGTCGCGGCGGGACAAGGAAGAGGAGGAGGAAGTCCGGGACTCGCGCCGGGACTAGGGAGTCGCGGCGGGACAAGGAAGAGGAGGAGGAAGTCCGGGACTCGCCACGGGACTAGGGAGTCGCGGCGGGACAAGGAAGAGAAGGAGGAAGTCCGGGACTCGCGACGGGACTGGGACTCGCGGCGGGACAAGGAAGAGAAGGAGGAGGTCCGGGACTCGCGCCGGGACTAGGAAGAGGGGGAGGAGGTCCGGGACTCGCGACGGGACTAGGAAGTGGGGGAGGAGGTCCGGGACTCGCGCCGGGACTAGGGAAGAGGAGGAGGAGGAGGAAGGCCGGGACTGGGACTCGCGGCGGGAGTAGGTAGTGGGGGAGGAGGTCCGGGACTCGCAGCGGGACAAGGAGGAAGTCGGGGAGGAGGGCCGGGACCAGGAGTCGCGGCGGGGATAGCAGGCAGGACAGGGAGGGTGGGTGGTCTTCCACAAAAAAAAGTGTGTCTCGGAACTTCCTTAGTGCAGTAGGACGGGGGGGCCTGCCGAATCCCACAGAGAGTACTATGTGGGGGAAGGGTTCCTCTGAAGCGTCTCGGGAAAAGTCGTGAGGGGGTGACGGTTGCTCGGTGCCTACGGGTCCCGACTGCTCGCTGCCTTCTTTGAGCCCAGTACCGACGTTCGCAGGGGGGATACCTGGATACTACTGGGGTTACCTGGATACTTCTGGCGTGTTACCTTGGATCAGTGAGGAGTGGGGGTTAGTTTCCCGGCGACGCGACCCTCTGAGGAGGTCCCGCGGAGGGTCGCCGAGTATTATATGGTGAGCTGGCTGTCAAGGATTGTGAGTCCCGCTGCCAAAATTTTTTTTGGTGCGCGGGCGACTGGAAAAAGAGGGTTGGTCTTGTGCCGATACGCGTAACGTCGCAGCGAGTCCCAAGAGCTAGTAACCATTTTTGGCGGGGGGCGATGGCCTCGGTATTGTCAAGCCATTCTCTCATTCATTTGGGAGGGTGGGGAGAAGTGTTTGCCGAGGCCGTTCAAGCTCCGCCTGGTCGACCACCACTGTGACCGCCACCGCGCTCGATCTCTATTGCAAGCTCAGGTGAAATTCCTGATAAACTTGGAGGGGGTGTGGGACGCGTTCGCAGTGTGGGCCGAGGAGTCATAACATCCCAGGTCGGAATGTGAAAATGGAACTTCGAAACCGGTGAGAGTTCTCTCGTCGGCTAGGGGTTTCACAAAAGTAACATTTCTATAAATTTCTATCCGACCCCTCCATTAATTTGGAGGGGCGATGGGCCCCCGGGATTGGACATACTTCTTGCTGATTTGTCTTTTGAGGAAAATCCTTCGCGGTGATGGTTACTTTTTCATTTTTTAATGTGTGTATCGGCCTCGTCGGTTTCTCTCTTTCCTGGTCACATTCCCGAAAAAGGCCGCAGCACCTATGATTCTCTTCCGGGGGGGTCTAACTCTCCCTCTCTCTCTATCCTTCTCTTTGTCTGGCTCTCTCTGGCTTCACTTTTTGTGGTGTGTGCCTCTGGGGGTCTGGTTGGAATTTGCCGTTGGCTTTTTTGCCCTCTCTTTTTGCCTTTTATCCATCGCAAAGAAGGGTGTGTGTGTTCTCACCTGGGGTTGGAATGAAGGACGGGGAACCTCCTCGTCTTGTGAAGTGGGACCATCTTTTAGGATGATGGCTTTTTGCTGCCTGGTGTGTGCTTGGGTGGGGTTTGGTGGTGGCAGTCTACCTCTCCCTTTCTCCGGTAAGACCAGATGACTGGTTCGTCCGCTACTCTTGTGTTGGCCCTACCTTGGCCAACGGGAGTCGGCGACGCTCCAGACTGGATGGCATGATGTGGTGGTGTACCGAAGGGGGACATCCGAAGGGGAAGAGGGGCCGAGCCTCGCGAAACTTAGGTGTGTCGGGTTGTGTGATGTCGGAGATCCATTTTTTTGTGGCTGCCGTCGTGATTTCGCCCATCCAAACCTGAGTCGTTGCTGCGGACTGGAAAAACTATGGAAGAGCTGTTTGGGAAAGATTCGGGAGTTTGTTTTCGAAGTTACCTTGTTCGATCGATCTAGGATCCACTGTACTCGCCCACCAGAATTTGCTCCCGGAACCCCCCGATCAGCCAAAGCGGGTCGGGGGGCCTTGGTTCAACGAGGGTTACTCCATATGCTAGCCTATGTCAATATAAGGTGCGGGTTAGCCGTTTCTCCCCCACCGGACTATTGCTTAAGAAGTGGACTATCGACCCCCCTCTCCGTCAAAGGTTTG